>NW_015650699.1:194545-211380 GCF_001515625.1 Sinocyclocheilus rhinocerous | reverse complement strand
CAATTTTATATATTACAGCAATATGTTTCTAAACATATGGAACAAAAAAAACGTTAGACCCCTGCTTTCTATAGACATTGAGAATATAGTACACAAATATCAGAATATTTCATTTCAAATCATGGATTGTGTAAGCAGGCCTTCTCAAGCATACATAGCACATATTCCTTCACCCTTCTGCGTCTTCTTACAAACACAGAAGCTACATGTAACCAGGTGAGCAGTTTCCAAGGGCTATCATTTCTAACCTGTTACTAAAATGAGAATTAAAATGTCATTGTAAATATTGTTTTCAAGCGTTAAAGTCTTTAGGATCAGTTTTAAGATCTTGCACACTCTATACTGATTTTAGACGGATTGTATTACCATACCAAAATGAATTCTCATATCTCCTATGAGTTATGATGTGACATCAGAGCAGCTCCTCAAGCTGCTTTATTATGACACACAGAGACAGATTAACAGTAGCATTAGACAGAGCTGGATAAAGATCACCTACAAACAAAATAAAAACAACACGTCATTTATTCCATCTGTGATTTATACTCAACACAAAACATTTAGCAATAAGTGACCTTTGCTCAGTTCCACTCAGTGTTATGACACCCGCTGTGACAACAAACCCCTCTCTTTATCAGTATGCTTGTTTAAGGAAATAAAATACATTTATGCAAAGAGACAGATAGTGACTATTTAATTATGTGAGTTTATTTAAATACTTTCATTTGAAATTAACTTGCTGCATGTATGTCTGCAAATGAAAAGAGTTTTTTTTACATATTTTGAAGAAAATACTAGGTATACCAAACTGCTGGGGTGGATGCAGGCAATTGCTATGTGGTTTCTAGCACATTTTGCGTCGCTGCGAGGGTGTTCTGGCTGGTTGTTTACTGGCCCAAGTCAAAAGAGGCCACTCTCAAGTCTCTCTGATATTTTGATCCCTAGCTAACCATAAGTAACCATGAGCAAGAGTAATTAGCAAACAGAAAGTGTTTTGTGTTTGTTTGTTGGTTTTTGCTGATGAGAGAAGATTTATTTTGACGTCTTATCAGTGATGGGTGCTTGGAGGTGGCCTTCTCTACCCCTTCCCCCAAAAGCAGGCCTCCCTTTCTTCACAGGCACAAAAGATCAGTCTGGACACTGAAGAGAGCATATGCCACTGAAATCGGCTGGATTTCATTGGTAAACAGCATTTAGCAACAGTCCCCTATATGACCATATTATAAGTTGTGTACTATACTTATAGTTGTGTTGTTTCAGCCTCACCAAACGCTGGCATGATGCATCCCGATCATCAAGGAGAAGGTGCTGGATGAATACTCTGAATAATACCAGTCCACATTCTGGCTTGTGATGCAGCCGGCTGGATTTCATTGGTAAACAACATTTAGCAACAGAACTGAGCTGGATGATGACGTCGCTGAATCTTTGAAAGCTGACTTTAACTGGAAAATTGACTGTTTACTATTGTCCTCTTTTGAGAGATTTACGGCAGATTGAATTTTGTTTGCATCATTGAAACATTATTTTCCTGTAAAGCTGCTTTGACTCAATCTGCATTTTATAAAGCTCTATATAAATAAAGGTGACTTGACTTTTGTTTAGTTGTTTTTAAACAACAAGTAGTCCAAGCAGTGTACCGCAGTGCAGGGTTAATAGCATTAGCTAAAACTAAAGCCATAAAAGAACACTTATATACTATAATATATATATGGCCTCCTCATAATCTCCATCTCCACTCTCTCTCCTCTCCACCTGTAGATGGTGTGTGGTGAGCACACTGGTGCCGTTGTGCTATGGCTGCCGTCACATCATCCAGGTGAATGCTGCACACTTGTTGGTGAGTGAGGAGAGACCTCCTGATATGATTGTAAAGAGCTTTAGGGGTATAGTAGTACATAAGAAAAGCACTATATAAATGCTTCATTCATTCATTCATTCATTCATTCAAGTCTAAAATAAATAAAAGCAAATGTAAGACTTTAGTATGATATCAATTCTCACTATTAACTCACTATTGTTGTTTATTAGCATGCATATTATTAACCTATTGGTTGTTTATTAATACTTATAAAGCACATATTTTGCATGACCATATTCTACATCCCTAATACCTAAACTTAACAACTACCTTACTAACTATTCATAGGCAGCAAATTAGGAGTTTATAGGAGGCAAAATTCGTAGTTAATTGTTTGTTAATAGCGAGAACTGGACCTTAAAATAAAGTGTGAGCAAACTAAATAAACTAGAACATAATAAAAACTATACTGGCTTATTTATATAAAAAATTAAAATTAAAAAAAAGTAGAAGAAGAAAAAAAAATAACAAAAACATGACAAAATTACTCAAACTTTAACATTTAAATTAAAACAAAATATAAAAATAAAATGTAATTAAAATAATTAAAACCTATAATAGTATATCAGTGATAGGCTACTAAACTGTATAACCTGCTTAAACAACTTGTATATTCAGTTTTATGGCCTTATATGAATTGGGACACTACATAAAATTATTGTACTTTATTGAGCAATGTTTTTTATTCATTAACGGTAATAAAGATTTTTCAAATACTACAAAATTACAAAAAAGGATAAATAAACTATAAAATGTGCTCATAAAATAAATGAAAAACAAATCTTATTTTTGGTGACTTAAAAAAAAAAAATTTCCCTTAGTAAATATGTGTGTGTACTCTATATGCAAGAGCACGAAATATTACACTTTCCAGTTTACTAGATAATTCCATTACAAATATCTGTACATTTAAAAAATCATTTGTCACCCCACAGAACTATTGAAGTTCAAAGTAGCTAAAAGCATTAAAAATGGTGGAAAACAAAAGAACCACTTTATTATGTGTTTTAGTACCTAAAACATACACGTTCACTTGTAAATGCATACATTTTCATTTAAAATCTTTGAGAAAAGTTCATGCACATGTTATTTACCCGAACTCACTGGTGCATTATAATCCAAACTGCCTTTTATTCAAGGCCATTATCACTGCCAATGTTGTGCTAATTACAAAGCCACCATGATTGAGGCTTGTGAAAACACTCCACGCTGCCACCTTACATGACACAAAGGATGAGGCACAGACACCCTGTGCTTTGCCGAACACTGAGTGCGCTTTAGTCGTCACACTTTTCCCAAACGCCTTGCAGCTGCTCCTATTGTGGTCTCTGAAGGGCTTGAGCCGAGCCCATACTCCTCTGACCACCCCTCCTGCTGTCTGACAGCCCTTAAATGAGCTCATCGAGACCCCCGTGCAGGAACAATTGCAAACACTGATTCTATGCATTGTGACCACAAAGCATTCCCAGTGCAGGATTCCAGTGCACACGCGAGCACAGGTCAGAATGCCCCAACATGTCATGGTCAGGGTGAAAAGGGGATTGTTCAGATATTTTCCCAGCAATATTTGAAACGTTCACACGGGCCTGAATTCCAGTTCAAATAATAAAGTCAGCTGCATTTGTTTGTCTAGTGACCCCTCTTTAAGAACAGAAGGTGCTCATCTGTCTATATATTGAAACATGCAGTGACTCCAAAAAAGTATTTGGACACTTTAGTCACTTAAAGATGTTTGAATATCACTGCATTGCTTCACAAACTGCATATGCATCTGTATATTATTGTTTGTATGATCAATATGAAGTTAAAAGCACTTTGTAATTCTGTGTAAACCAAAATCTTATTTTCAAGTCTAAATTCTTTCTCAATCAGATCTGTTTCTAAAATATCAACGGCAAGGCAACCTTGTTTTTATGTCATATTAACATTGTCTCAGGTGGTATGATCAGTGAACAGCACTAAGTTTAAATGTAAATGGAGTCCAAAACAGTTTTTGTAATTTTATCCATTACACTAAAACAAGAGTTTTTAACTTTGTCACTTTAAAATATTACGAAAAGCCTGAATGTATGTGCATGACTTTTTTGGTTTGCCTCACATAAACTGAAATGACCTAGAACACACATGCTCCAGGAGAATGCTCTTTATTTCCCCTGTGTTTTTATGACAGATTTTAAATGAATAATAATTTACTTTTGAAATAAAGGAGTATGTTTGCTGTGGTATTGAAATTGAGAATCCCCAAATGTCACTGGTATGCTATCAAATACTGAAATGTTGGGACAACCCCACTTGGACACATTATTGTGAAGTGTTACTGCCTTGATTATTATTGCAAATTAAACATCTATCTAACGTAATGTAATGTAACTTCAATTTGCAACTCAGAATTACTGCACATAAGACTGCATGTATGAAAAAAAAGTTTATTGTCAGCAACAAGCATCACAAATATATGAAAAAATATAGCATAAGAAATATATTAATTTAGTCAATAAATAGTCACACATATCAAAACAGCCTTGCAAGAGTCATTCCTGTTAGTAGTGCTTTTTGGAGGACTCTTACCGGACTGACAACAGTACAGACACATGAGGTATTCTGTGTTTGTTTACGGACAAACAAACATCTTGATGAATCGGATTGCATTCTAAAAAGGCATGACAGGCTCATTGTTTCAACTTCCATTGTCTTAAGGCAGAGCCTACACAGAACTACATTCACTGTTCAAAAAGAAAAAAAAAAAGTAGCAGTACACATTATGATTAGCACCTTCACGTCTAACAGCTGCCCATCTCCCCATACTCCTCTCCTAATAAAAAAACATAATAATAGTAACACCATCAACATAAAAAATGAAAACAATCCCTGAGCAACCTTTAAGACATGGGGCTTCTTTTGATGCTAAGAGATAACCAAAAACCTGATTATCAATAGTCAAGAGACTCATGAACAAATAAAAACAAAGCAACAACAAAAAAGTAAATTCAAAAAAAAAAGAGGAGAGATTCTCATGGAGGTGAAATGGAGTGTTTCAAATTGGTTTGTGTCACATCAAATTTTCAAAGGTTTTAAGTCAAGTATGAACCACAGTGTTAAAATGCTAAAACAGTCTGGGGGAGCTAGGCTTCATCAGCCATCCCCTTACACACACAATAGTGAACAATCATGGAATATTGGCGGCAAAACAGGAATTAAAAGTTCCTGAGCCTTAATACTGGTAAGATCACCTCAGGGATCATATAAATAAAACTCTCCCCAGTCAAGAGGTCAGACCACTTTAAAGAGTCCGTCTCAGCAGGAGGGCGAGGTAGTGATGGGACTCTGCAGGAAGGAAAGAGGGCTGGCCACTGTGTGGATGGGGAAATTGAACACTGTGCTGCTTTTGCTGATGGCGGGGCTTCCTGCCTCCGAGGAACACGTAGAGGAGGCAAGCACTTGGGATTCGAATTGCAGAAGCTGCCCCATGAAGCTAAAGTTGGGCGAGATGATGCTGCGCCGCTGTTTGACAAACTCAAAGGCCTCTTCAAGTTTGACGCGGTTGGTGCGCATCAGATAAGCCAAACAGATGGTAGCAGAGCGCGAAATACCCGCTTGGCAGTGAACGAAGACGCGTCCACCTTTATTCCGTACAGAATCTGTGGGGGGGGAAAAAAAGGAGTGTATTGGTTAAAACTCAATTAAACCAGCTCAACCTTATCAGCAGTTTCAACAGCTTCTCTAATCACACATTTACTTGCAAATTATACTCTGCAGGTTTGCTAATCAAGGAAGCCATCTCATTAAAGAAAATTTAAACTAGGCAGGGGTTCGAGTAAGAGGGGAAACACCCCCCGACAGGCCTGAATACACAATAGGGGGGTTGCAGCATCCCTGCTAAGTGCACGGATCTGATAGGAGGGCAACAGAGACCCAGAGACACTACCTTTTGTTCAGGCTAAACAAAGGATGCAAAGCATTCAGACGGAGCCAGTTGCCCCATGAAAAGATCAGGTCACAGCCTGGTGTTATTTGAAAAGGGGGCACCTCTTTAAACCGGATGAGAGGATGATGTAAGCCTTAGTGGCTGTCAGGCCTGGGCCGTACAGCTGGTCGAAATGGAGGGAACTTTTGAAAAACTGAATTCAGACGTAATGGGGGTTGGGCTGGGAGTCTGCCTGCCTGCCAAAGCTGCTCATATGGTGACATCTGTTCCCTATTTCGTAACGGGGATTTGAATAATATCAGCGAAAAATGATACTCACCGATAAATTCGATGGCTTCATTGAACCAGGAACTGATGTTGGCTTTGTGGTTGTCCTCAACAGGAATACTCTTGTACTGATAGTGGTCTTCAAAGTGGTTGGGGCAGTTGGAGGAGACGTTAATAAGAGCTGTGATTCCTAGCATGTCCAGCATGTCTTTTCTGGAGGCGTGATAAGCACTGCCTAAATATAGGAATGGCAAGATTTCTACAGGGCCACCCTAAAGAATAAAACAAAGAAAATTAGTGGACAAGTTCACTCGTAATGATCCAAAACTAGTCTTATTTACAACACATCTGCTTATTTAAAGAATATGTATAGGTTACCTGATCATACAGAGGGGTTGCACATGAGTTACAGGAGGAATCAGCAGGGTTTGGATGGCAGCTAGAGCTCAGAGGTAAACTCAAGCCTTGTGGGGGAACTGGCTTTGTACACATTTCAGGAAACTCAGAGGAAAACGTATCGAATCCACCTAAAAACAGTAAAGTAGGAATCATTATTTTTAACAAAATTGGAATTTACACGTGTCTAATTGCCAAAAGCTTAAGAAAACATTTGGTCGCACTTTTAAGTACACAACACATTCACAGTACACGAGTTCACACCTTATATATGGAATGGTATTATAATAAAATAGCCCAAAATATAGTTCAAGAAGAATATTTTCGTACCTTTAAGAAGGAATACACTTGCTCCACATGGATTGCGACACAAAGCGTTCACGGCCAGCATTAAAGTCCCGTCTTTCTTCACTTCTCCCATCTCCAAACTGCGGTCATCCAGGAACACAACACTCTGGTATTCCCCGGACAGAAGCCTGTTCCTGGAGTCCTCGTTGGGTACAATGTGCTCCAGTCCCAGGCCCCCTCTGGCCCTCCGGCGTACTATAGTACTGAAGCGCACATTACTGGAGCCCGATATATGGGACGAGCTGAAGGAGAAAAACGAGCGACAGTCCAGAACCAGACAGTCCGGATCATCTCCCTCCAGCAGATCACGAAGCGAGGCCGAGTCGATGGTGGACACTTCCATGATGACCATAGTAGAGAATGATAGCTCTAAATACATACAGCGAGATAAACGATACGAGTCCGCGCGCTTGAAAAGTTCTCTCTAAAGTCCTTTGTTCGAGAGTTTGATTCAAAGATAGTGCGTTGAGCGGTGCTGAAATTCGAATTCTTTTGTTTCCAATTGAAAACTCGCTACTGTGTTTCTTGTCGTTCTTGACTTGTTCTGATCTGAAAGGCTCTAAGCGACGGTTATGTACTAACCTCCCCTGCTCTCGTTGAGGGACATTGCGTCAAATGCTCCGCCTTTCTTGGCCCTTGGCCCGCGTGAATTCGCACGTACGTCAGCGTTATCTGATCCTGCCAAAGCCAGTCGACCTCTAGACCAAGAGACTGGTAATGTGGTCCGAGAGGTGTCACTAAATTTGAGTGTTAGTATTGATGGTGATGATTGTTGTTGTTGTTGTTGGGATGCTGGTTTAGGGGTTTTGAGTGACAAAGTTTCCTCAGAAGTTGATCTTTGATCTTAGACCCATTTATCAGCCAGGTCGACGTTTGGCCATTTTGAGATGATCAGCATTGGCCAATAATGTTGCTGTCTTGGCAGATTAACACATTTGGTAGTTCCCTCTCATGTCAGTTCCAAACAGGGCATAAAGTGGGACACTTTCTGATCATTTATGTAAATATAAATTAGTTTTAAAATATGTTCCAAACGGTTAAGATATAAGAATGGAATTTTACAGAGGAAGAATATGCGCACATATATAATAATAAAGAATAATCTGAAGTGTCCCACTTTACAGGTATTCAGCAAACAGAATTTGATGAGAAATGTTTGAGATCATATTGAGATCTCAGATTACTGGGGAGTTTTTCTCATGAGAAGTATGGGTCTAAAGTAACATTTTAATCTCTTCATTTTATGTCGTTGTTGACTATAGGGAAACAATCAAGATATTAACAATTGTTTTATTTATTTATTTATCTCTGTGATGTTAGTAACGCTTCCTGTATTATCATCTCATATGAAATTCAATAACAATCCAATAATAGTTGTCAAACATAAATGAATGTATATATTATTTCCATTATATTATTGTTTCATGTGATTTCTTAAAAACTTTCCTCTTCAGATAAATAACAAGATAATTAGTGAACCTGTCATTGTACTAATAAAAGTTTATACTTTGTTTTTATTGTACAGGAGTACATAGTGTGCAATGCCGCGAGAGCAAAGGGAAACCATAAAAGTTAATCACTGTATAGAAACTTGAGGTCTAGTAAATTTCCATCAGCTTGAAACACAAACCAAGTATGTATGTGAGGCCATGGTGTAGGAGATCTATATTTTTAAGATAATCAACATGTTTCGACCAAAAAGTCAGTGTACTTTAGTGTACCTTAGTTTGTCAGAGTTTGACTATTTTACAAGGTACATCTATTACATGTAATTGGCAACTATTTGTATTTTTTTTCTCTGTAATGTGATGTTTTGTTTTGGTTAACCTGCTACTGTCACGGTCAAGGTGTGTGGAGGCAGGCAGGATGACGAGGACGACAAGGATTCAAATAAGGATGTTTAATGTAGAGACAACAAGGCAGATACGGGGAGATGAGACACACACACTCAGGGTAACATTCACAATAACCGACAATACTAGATTACAAGAGACAGGAACTTATAGGGCAGATAACGAGGGGCAGACAGGTGAGCACAATGAGGATAATTAACTAATGATTGAACGGGCTAAACCAACAAAAGGGGAAGAAACCACAACAAACAGTCCACAGGGGTGTTACAATTGTGTTTCCTCAGATGTTTTTAACAGCATGCCATGAACAGAGTCCAGGGAGGTGACGATGGAGGGAGGAGCCAGGGAGACGACAGGAGGGAACCGGAGCAGGAGGAGGAGCCAAGTGGGACCCTGGCCACAGCTATAATAGCGGCTCAAGGTGGAGCAGACGGCGGGAGGAGCCATGGAGGAGGAATGTCCACCGACTCCAGGGGGGTTTAATCTTACATCTAATGTTGTTAAATGAATGTTTATTGCATTATTTCAGTATCATGTGTGTCACCATGATGGAGTTTAGTGTTTGTGTGAATGACACTGTGTGCACCTTCTATATATAAGTATTGCCCTCCTCAGCTCGTAGAAAAGCTGTTTGTGATGAGCTTTGGTTCATCATGTGACTTTCTCATCACCACCTGTTTTTGGTGGTTATCAGTGCATTACAATGGCTCAAAACAGATATTAACACTTCAGTATGTTGGTTTATTAACATTACATCAGTTAATGAAATACGGTATTTTATTGTGAAGTCAAGTCTGTAAAATCTAAAATGTTGCTACCGTATTTTTTACGGTGAAGTTCTGGCAACCACAGCTGCCGGTATTTTACCGTAAATGTCACAGATTTTTTTTTTTTACAGTGTGGATCAGTTTAGACATTTTCCATAAATAATATTCCATAAAATGTTTATGTGACAGCCACAATACTTTACAAGAAGCAAAAGGACATGTAAGTCATGACATCAGTACTGCATTTCTGATACTTGAGTCAGGACTTGTGGAGGATTTCTGTACAAATCATTTGTCGGACAGAAAAAGCAAACAGTTTTACTATTAAAAACACAGATGAGTCAGCAGAGAAATGCAAGCCACAAGATGAGACTGTAATGCCCCAGGAAGAACATTGTGTACGGCATCCAGGAGTTACAAACTAGTTTGCATGCATGAGAATGGCACAGCATTGTTCATACCATCATTTAAATATGGAAATGTTCTCTGATATACGCTTTACAAAAACAATTGTTTGTAAAACATTTATATCTACTATCTAAAAATTATAAAAGCACACTTGCATGTTCTGATTGTTAGAAAGGGAAGTGAAATAGTATGACAAATGAGGCATTTCCTTGGTGTAGCAAGTAGAATATACCAATGTCATAATAACGGACCATTTACGGACAGAGGTGCTTCTGAGCAACATGTCAGGCCTGGGAAAATACTTTGTATGTCCCTTTGCCTCTTTTCCATAAATAATTTATAGTAATTTTTGCATATTCTGTATTGTTGTCTGACAGCTGAAATTTCTAGAATGCACCCAGATGTGACATAGTGAGACACACTGCATGGTGCACCACATCATTCAGCCGCAACTACTGTTTAGTTGGGTAATATGTACAATGTCTAACAAAATAGTAAGATTTAATTGTATCATACTAATTATATCTAAGGATCTTGTAATATCTTGTGTGTGTTTGCTTTTTACTTGTTCGGCTGTTCGATATTTCATTGGCTAGAAATTGCTCTTTGTAAGTGCAATTTCTATAACATATTTATAAAATAACAAAGAAAAAATATTCATTATGTGAGAACCCTGTGAAGAATCCTATATGTGAATCCTCAAAATGTAGGTGATATATATATCACTGGAACACTGGAGTTTATTTCCAATAACTTAAATGAAACACTGTCATGTGTAATTTTGGGATAACCCTAACCCTACATTACTTGATACTGACTGTGGTCGGTACTCTGTTCCCATTGTGAAATATGTAATTTCTTCTTTTTGTGCCATTGCTGTTGATTCTAGAATCATTGTCATATTGTATGGCACAACTTATGTTGAGTTTCAGCTCACGGACAGTCTGTTGTAACAGAACAAGGCTGTAGGTTCATATACTTTAGACATCAATTGTAAAAATAACTTGTTTTATGTAGACATGGCCATGTAAACTGATTAATTATCGAAGCCTATTATTATTATTATTATTATTATTAAATGCAGATCAGATTTCAGTCAAGTTAAGCAGAATTCCAATAGGTTCTCATTATGATACAGGAAGAACACAACATAGCCACATTTACGTTTTAGTTGTTGTAGAAACAGATTTAAACTGTTGTACCACATAAACGGAAGCAAAAGCAGCAAAATGAACTTGGACCTGATTAATCACCATAGGCAACGCGTTAAGTTTAATTATTAAATTATTATTGTTATTATCAAATTGAACAACTGCAAATAGCAATAACTTAATTCATGTGACGCATGTACTTCTAGGCATCTTTGGTTTTCTCTTTTCGTGAAATTTAGATGGAAAATGTGTGCCTTACGAGTCACTTGACTCGTAAGGCACGAAATGAGTCACTTATCAAAAGTTGCTAAAAGTAGCCAAATAAATTTTAAGAATAGCTAAATTTGTTGCTAGGTGCTTTTGGAAGAAAAAGTTGCTAGGGTAGTCTGAAAAGTTGCTAAATTTAGCAACAAAATTGCTAAGTTGGCAACACTGGTTTGCACCCACAACTTATTTATTAACCGGAAACAGAATCACGCTGCTCGCTCCCCTCCGACCAATAGGATTGTGCAGAGCGTACTAAGCGGATGTCACATCCGGTCTGAACAGCCGAGCCGGCAGGATTGAAGGAAGAATCCCCTAGTTGCGTCGTTTATCTTTAAACACGCTTGACTTGATTTTATTTGATCAAGTATTGTATGTAAAATATATATTTTTATTTTATTCGTGCAGACACAATGACTTTCGATGTGCGGAGGTGAGTCGAAGTTTGAAGCGAGCTGCTCGTGGGCTTGTGTTTTTTCTTTAGTGCATGAATCAAACACGTCCACCGTAGATACAATGGTAGTGTTTCAAAACCTAGTGAGCTAACGTTACCTACCTAGTATGTTGCGTAAATGCGTCTGTCATGCACTAAACTGCTGTCTAAGCAGCTCACTAGGTTTTAAGACGGCTAGTAATTCCACATACTACAGAAGAATGCCCAGCTTGTATTGTGAAAACACTTTTACAGCCATTTCTTTTTTGTGTTAATGTTCTGTAGAAAACAAGTATTAATGCAAATATGAGCAGGATGCTGTCAGCAGTCTTTTGGCAACTGCATGCAGCATTTATCACTTGATTTAGGTGCAGGTGAAAAGTTGTAGATGTGCACCTATCCTAAATTAGTGTTGGAAAGACACCTCAAAAGTTGTGTTCTATGCAAGTATTATGTCAGTTTTGCATAAGACATAACATTTAATATTGACGTTGCATGCATGCTTTTTTTATGCTAAATTCCTGCTCATACTGGTTACACTGCATGGTTATGCAAATACAAAATAGGACCCACAACATGTGCAAGTGACATTCAAATGCATCACATCATGAGTGCTGCTGCTATATGGAAACCAAAGAATTGTCTATGAAAGAACATATTAACATCGAATCTGTAACTGAATAGGTTGGTGGCTTGTATAATTTTAATACAGTTATACATTTGCAGAGACACATTAGGTACTGACTGGTATTATCCACACTGAATCAATGTCTGTAGATCAGAATGCACACAATGCTTACTATGTCTTTTTCTTGTATTTTTAATGTAATTGTTATTATCCATAACAAAAAGTTTGTGTTGTGCTATGTGCATAGCCAATTATGGAGGACAAACGAGACAAACAATGATTGATTAATTTGTCGAAGATTGAGTTCTTTCAAAAGTTTGAGGTGTGTACGTTTTTTGAAAGAAATTCTTATGCGCAGAAACACAGTAAAAACAGTAATTTTGTGAAATAATATTACAATTTAAAATAGCTGTTTTCTATGTGAATATGATTTAAACTGTGATTTATTTCTGTGATCAAAGCTGTATTTCCAGCATCATTACTCCAGTCTTCAGTGTCACATGATCTTCAGAAATCATTCTAATATGCTGATTATTAGAAACATTTCTGATTATTATCTGTGTTGCTATTATCAGCCGCGATGCATTTGTCACATTTTATGTTGTGACTGTCACTTTTAATCAATTTAATGCATCCTTGCAGAATAAAAGTATTCATTTGTTTAAAAAAAATTCTTACTGACCCTAAACATTTGAATGGTAGTGTGCTAAATTTTTCTCTAATTGTTAACGTTGCATATTTTTTCATGTCGAGATACGAGGAAAAATAATAATTAAATCTGAATTGTAATTTATGCCTATAAATTAGTTTAATAGTACTTGTGTCAAAAGCTGTAATGTAATTCAACCTAATGGCACAAAGGTATTGATGTTAATTTTGAGTTATTAATGTGTAATTATGTGTGAAATTCAGTATTTATATGTTCCCCGAACAAAGTAACAAAAGTAATTATAAAAATAGAACATCACTATAAAGATCATGTTTTTCACGAGACTCTAATGTGTCGGATGACTGTAGACCGATTCAAAATGAAATGAATTGTGAATATCGGTGGTAGCAGGCGCCAGCATATTTCCTGTCTTTGTTTGCACTGAAAGTTCTCTGAGGCTGTTCTGGGCAGGGTAACGTTTAAACAATTTCCCCCGCTATTTAGATGTTTATGTCCAGCATTTTTGTCTTTGGTTTGCTTTAACAGTTGCATATGCATATATAGGGCTGCGGGCATTGTGCTATTGCATCATAATACTTAACTGTTGGTAGCTAAGGCGACAACACAACCTTGTTTCCTTGTTTCCAATCAAGCTTCCTTTTAGCTCATCTGTAGACTAATCTGATTCCCCAATGAAAGTGCCAAAGAGGCCTGAAATAAAACCATTAGCTCTTTATATAGCAGACATCACTTCCTTTTTAAAAACACACAGAGAATGGTGCTGTGTGCCTGAGAATAGACTCATAAACCTCCTGCTGTGGAACACACTATTATACCACAGTTCATTCCAGTCAACTGACTTCACAATTATACAACTGGCTTGTACAACTGCAACAGCTAATTCATAAAATCTATAATAATGGATAAACAACAACAAATCTGCGAGGATATGCGAGAACCTTACAGAGTTCAGTGAACGAGCATTGGTGTGTGCATGTAAAACAGACTGAGCACAATAGAACAGAATTGCAATAATTCTAAAATATACATGTTGCAAATTTTTCGTTAGGTTTATAATTCTGCATGTAACTAACAAGTACTTGGATTTTTGTGAGTGCAGTGACAGTAAAGGGACTATTATTATTAGAGGTCGACCGATAGTGGATTTTACCGATACCGATAGCTAGGTTGGACCACACTGGCCGATAACGATTAATCAACCGATAGTTTTTAAAACGGTAAACAAAAACTAAAACAGCGCTTTACTATTTTTAAAAAAGCAGTAGCAGTACTGAACCATATTTTATGTGAATGGCGCTCTGTTGCGCGGCAGGATTTTCTGTCGGCTGCATTTAAATGCACGTTTGAAGTTTCCCGCTCTGTGCAGCGCGCAGTGTCACGTGTCAAAACAAACAACACGTGCTGTTAGTGATTTCCGCCTCTAGAGGCCGCTCTCGTACTGTATAATGGCAGCGGACCCTTCTCAGCCACTCCAGCAACGGACGCAATCCGGAAAACTATCGGCATTGATTTTTGCCGATAACCGATAGTTCCGCCAATCAACTATCGGTGCCGATTAATTGGCAAAACCGATGAATCGGTCGACCTCTAATTATTATATACGAGTATAAATTGAATATAATTTCTATATTCAGATGAATGAATGTGTGTGTTCCTTGTACCAGTTAACATAGTCTGTGCTTTTGTATTTAATCGTATTTCTAATCGCGATTACAATTACGGATGCCACAATTACGTAATCGTTCAAAGCAGCAATTAATCGTTCAAAGTCCACTTATGTTATTCTGCACGCTTAAGATGCTTTTTTTTCTTTCTACCTGTTATCGTAAGGGTTTTTCCCATTATTTTAATTTGTTTTAGTATAACATTATAATACCATTCATATTTTTACTTTTTTATAATTTAAAGAAGAAACCAATCCGGTTGACATTTGAGACTTATTACTATAGAAAAGCACTAAAAGTTTTTCAGTTAGTGTTTTCAGCTTGTTTATTTTCATATAAAAATACGGCATGCAGTTGCATAAACAATGGTATGAACATCATTCAATGTAAATTGTGATAATCATAATTAATAATCGCAATTACAATTTCAAGGGAATAATCGACAATTATGATTTTTGTCATAATTGTGCAGCCCTAATTCTGGTGTTAACTAACTAACATTTGCACAGTATAATTTGATAAAAACATTCCTTTGTCACTGTGGTACAGTCTTGTATCTGGTAATATATGAGCCCTTCAGCTTGTGCTGACGTATAATAAGAAATCTCTGAGAGATCCTCTTCAACAGCCTGGGGGAACGTGTAAACGTTACACCTGTTGTGCAACACATTGAAAATCGTGTCTGTTCTGCCTAATCCACATTTTTGTGTGTGTACTGATGCATGTTTTCCATATTTTCTGCTTCACAAGTAAAGAGATAAACATATAGACATTAGCTTTAGTTTGAGTTTAGACTTTTCTGTGCATTTTCAAAATCCCTGTTTTCAGTTGCGGTGATATCTGCTCTTGAGATCTGACCTGATCTCATAAGAAAGTGTAACTCTTTTACGCGGTGGTGAATTTGTATAAATTCATACAATGATGTTCAAGTGCATGTACCAATATTGCTTGCCCTTCGTGTGGTATTTGGTCCAGAAAGTTCATTAGGCTTAAATGAATGAGTGAATGCGGACAGATTTATATTAAACTACAGTTAATGAAAGTGCTCTTCAGTTTGATAACAAAGTCATACGAGTACAGTCGCTCCATTTTTTTTCTTTTTTTTCCATTAGACACAAAAATCTACTTCGGGGCCACTGTATATTCTTCAGTCTTGTTTACAAAATCGGGTGTTGCACAGTAAATGAAGACATCAGGGATGTCAGTGGTTTAGGAACAGCATGTCCTTCTCCTGAGTTTCACACAATGGGGTTCCCTTCTACATCCTGTGAGCTCTTCTGTCAGAACACGGTGAACTATGTGGTTCCTGTCGTGGGTATAGCAGAGAAACGCCAGCCCCACTCCCCCTCCAGCATTGCGTCAGCTTGGGTCATTTCACTGCAAGATGTTCACAGATGTACGTGTTTTTGAGGGCAGGCGGAGTGAAGGGTTGGACCAGAGTGCTGATGTAGTCATGAAGGTTTCAAAGCCGAAAAAGGGCACAAGACTCCGAGCTGGATAGTTTTGCTTTGGAGCTAACACAGTTTGAGAGCTCCTTAAAAAGTCAAGGATTGGACACATTCCTAAAGGGTGTAATATTACGCATGGACTCGTGGAGAGTTTACTTCTTTCTTGGTGTCGTCTTAAACGAACCAAGGATTGTAGTTTCTTTTCTGTTAATAAATAAACATAACTTTGACAGTTTGTTGTGCAGTAACTGTCTTTGTTATTTAATAGAATTGCATATATTATGTATTGCTTCATTGTTCTCTATACTGTGTTTTATTCAAAGGAGGGCCATTAGTTTTTAAGGCATTCTAAGAGCTTGGTCTACTTTTGACAGCAAATGCAGATGTTTTTCAGTGCAGTACAAGGGAAATGCATATTACCTGAAGAATTAAGTATTGTGCAGTTGCACACAATAGAGTGCAGTTAATTTGCTCAACTGCAAAAAATCCTGTTCTTGACCAGTGTCTGGGTGAATCATAAATCTGTATTTTTGTAGTCATATTTCATATTAGTCATATTTCACTCAAATTAAAAAATGCATTTTTCAAGACTATTAAAATGTTTTGTTATATTTGCTGTTATCAGTATATTCATAAAAATAACAAATGCCAGTCATTACCTCAATACAGAAAATTATGGAATATGAAATATTTTTTGGTTAAGTTGGATAAGTAACATGAAAATAATGTCGTGCCCCCCCCCCCCCCCCAAC
>NW_015650699.1:182558-194514 GCF_001515625.1 Sinocyclocheilus rhinocerous | reverse complement strand
TTTTTTATTGTTTTGCTTTATTTATTCAAAATATTAATGGGTTTGGGCTGAAATATCACCTTGATTGTTTCTTAGTGAGACTCAACGATCTTGTTTTCCTAAACAAAATATGTAAACATAATTAAAACAATATGCATTCTTTGGAGTAGTAAAATATATTACAAATAAGATTTTGTTTTGTAATTATTTTGTCTTGTTTGGTTTGTAGGTGTTTCACTTGTTCCAGGCTAAACCTCACTAAATTTAGGTTAAAGGGGAAAAAAAAAATCAAGTGACAGTAATTCAGCGAAAAACAAAACTGCAAGTAAATGTATCTTATTTTAAAATAAAAATGTATATCGATTTTGACATGTAGTGTAGCCTGAAGGGCCCTTTTTAAGCCAATAGTTTTTAGGCATGTAGTTTTGAAATGTGTATTGTTTGCCTTCCCTGACATTCACTCTGGTCACAGTGATCGATGTGTTTATTCAGTGCTGACAGCCTTTGCTCTGACCTCAGCCACAATGTTGTGCGAAGAAATATGTTGTTGAAGAAGGTTGTGATTGAAAAGCAGGAATGCAGAGGGAGAGGTGTAACTGAAGAAGTGGGGGTTGCTTGGACTGTTGCGTCTGGGCCGGTGTTTCATGGACATTCCTAAAGTCCTCTGTAATGCCTTAAACTACACTGGGAACACAATGTGCTTTCACATGAACTCTTCCCAGGAGTCTGCAATGTTTACCTTTCTTTTTTCTCTCTTATTCTTCGCTCTCTTTTCCTTCCAGGTTCGATATCTACAGGAAAGTGCCCAAAGATCTTACCCAGCCCACGTATACTGGAGCTTTTAGTGAGTGCCAATGTTTATAATGTTAATTTGCCATCATAGACCCTCATCCACTCCAGTAAACCAATAGCTTGCTTCATCTGGCACTGGCTTTTACTGCCTGTTGCTACACTGCCGCTTCATTTGTGTGCTTACATCAACATTCCTCCTTTGATCCACAGTTGTATTTTTTTCCAAACCAATTTGCTGAGTCAGTTTTAGTTTCCTAACTGTTCCTAACTGAGTATGGCTCATCGTATCCTCATGATTTGGATGGAAGGATGTTTGTAACACTAGGTGTTGCCGTTTGACTCATGATAATATGATACGTAGGACTGTCATTCTACACTCATTCCTGTGGCTCTGTCCATTGTTGTTTTGGCCTCAAGTGAATTACTTAAGATTTAGTAATGTTTGCTGAAACCTGTGTAGACCAACCCTAAACTCAACCTAAATATTTTGCTCCTTAACCGTGATAAAGTTCTGTGATAAAGTTCTCAAGTACCCAAATGTAAATATCTAGTGTAGTTGTGTTAAAGGGATATTTCACCCCAAAAATGAAAATTCAGTCATCAATTACTCACCCTCAAGTTGTTCCAAACCTGTATGAGTTTCTTTCTTCTCTTGAGCACAAAAGAAGATATTTTGAAGAATGTTGGTAACCTAACAGTTGACTGTTGCCATTGACCTCCATAGTATGGAGAGAGAAAAAAAAAAAAATATATATATATATATGTATATGTACATATACAGTAGCCAACATTGGGTCTAAAAAGTTGTCCTAAGACAAGAACGGGTATTGTTTTGGTTTTAGGACAACTTTGATGAAAGGTTTTGATCCACTTCAAATTTTGACTACTGTGTATTCATTGAGGTCCCAAAACTGATTGGTTACCCACGTTCTTCTAAATATCCTTTTTTTGTGTTCAGAAGAAGAAAGAAGCTCATACAGGTTTGGAACAACATGAGGGTGAGTAAATGATGGCAGAATTTTCATTTTTAGGTGAACTATCCCTTTAAGATCTTTTCAAAATGAACGTCTACTAAGATTACAGGATCCGTTTGATTTTATGGACTTTTAAAGCTTTTCCTTATAGTTAACAATATGGAAACAGGACAGAAAAAAATCAATACAAATACTATGATAAACTGCATCTGTCTGGTTTCATTGAGTGTGATTTTAAGGCTTTTCTGTACTGTTAATGAAACAGGGAAAACAAAAATCAATGATCTACACCGATAACCGCATCCATTTCATTTAATCAACTTTTCGAAGCTCATACAGGTTTGGAACAACATGAGGGTGAGTAAATGATGGCAGAATTTTCATTTTTAGGTGAACTATCCCTTTAAGATCTTTTCAAAATGAACGTCTACTAAGATTACAGGATCCGTTTGATTTTATGGACTTTTAAAGCTTTTCCTTATAGTTAACAATATGGAAACAGGACAGAAAAAAATCAATACAAATACTATGATAAACTGCATCTGTCTGGTTTCATTGAGTGTGATTTTAAGGCTTTTCTGTACTGTTAATGAAACAGGGAAAACAAAGATCAATGATCTACACAGATAACCGCATCCATTTCATTTAATCAACTTTTTTGCCTTTCTGTAGAGTTGACAAAAAGATAGATATAAAAGAGGGAAGGGAAAAAGACAATAAGCTAAATCAGTGAAGATAGCATCATTTGTATGATTTAATCCATCCTGTTTTTAAAGAAGATCTCGTCATCTGTCTGATTGAATCAACTCAAGTAATAATTATATCATCAAAGTGTTCATTCTTTCCCAGTATTATCTCCATTAAAGTGGGGCAAGTGATATAACCGACATTGAAGCTGAATCTGTGAGCTATGTGTCATAGCGACACGCCTTATTGTTTGTGTTTTAGCTAAACATTAGCTTGAGTAAACTGGAACAAACCAGAGTATGACGTGTCAGCCACAAAGTCACATGACCACCGATCACTGGAGACGGTCTCCATGTAAATATGCACTAGCTTCTGCAGCCAGCTTTCTAGTTTGACTCATTTGGTCACATGTTGATCTTGGTAACGATTACACTAACCAGAGCAATAAAGCCATGCACGTTTATTCGCCTGTTGAACACCCCTATGTAATGCCCCTTTGACTCTTATATACACTTGACCTGTTGTAATAATTTTGCATGGTCAGACATAATTTTGAGAAATGACATCACTGCTAACAACAAAGAACATTTCTGAAAATGAGTTACTTTCAGCAAGCACTGACTTAAAATGTTACTTTGAAAATATCTTCACAAACATATTGTTATGCAAACAGTTCACTATTGTTTTCTTGACCTTTTCTTATCCCCTCAGTTTCAGTATGCTGCTGTGTCTTCATGTTGTTCCTCTTTCTCTCAGAACTGACGGGATTCATCGCTACAGAAATGTATGTATGAATGTTGTTCTCATAAAGACATCAGTCAAAAATGGCAAGGACATGATTTTTTTTTTGGGGGGGGTCCAGAAGATATATAAATACAATTTACACAGACACAGACTTACATACAAGCATGTTATGATGAATGTTTTTTTAATTTCTGAATTAAAATTAATTGTATTTTATTTATTTATTTATTTGGTGGGGTTTATAATCAAAAATGTCTAGGTGATCCAACAGTCCAAAGATCATAACGAAGGGGGAAAAAAAGTCTAGTTTAAAATCTGAACCTAAAAAAAATCAACCTCAAGAACAGGTCAGAATATTTTTGAATCCAAAATAATATTAGTGTACAATACATTGATTTTAGTGCGATGGTTAGACCACATGACATTTTTAGAGTTAGTAAAAATGTTTCGGTTTTGTTGAAAATGGTTATTTGAGGTGTTTTTATCAACACTCAAGATGCACGACTCTATGACCCGAATGCAATCACACTGTTGTAACTTTAGTGACAGATCAGTTTCACACAGGACGTAGACATTGGTGCCTGTTTGTCAACTGCTTTCAAGTGTTCACCGGGGGAAGTGAGGAAACGAAAATTGCACTCGCTGCAATTTTGTTATTTTACTGTCAGGCTTGCATAATTATTAGCAGTTGACCTTTACAGATGGCTAATGCTTGTCAGTACTATATTTAATGTTTGTGTTTTCATATGTGTGTGTGTGTGTGTGTGTGTTTACAGAGTAAATGAACTATATGTGGATGACCCCGATAAGGACAGTGGGGGGAAGATAGATGTGAGTTTAAACATCAGTTTGCCAAACTTACACTGTGATTGTGAGTATATACATAAAATACACAAACACTCTTACCACATGTGTATCATCTATCATCTTTGTTGACGTGTTATGTGTGTTAGCAGTGACATTACTGTTAGTGTGGGATCTTAATTCATTTAGCAGAGCTCCTGACGTACATTGTGATAAGGATCCAAAACTTTACCATCACTGAAAGTCTCAGTTTGAGACGTATTGTGTGGGCTTTGTCACAGAAGGATTAGGATAGACCTATCTGTCCATCAAACGGGAAACGTATAGTCATACGAGAGCAAGAATATGGGGAAATACTGTTTCATATTTGGTAATTCTCTGCATACCAGTTTGCCAAATAATACTTGATATGTCATGTTTGCGTAAATGATTCAGTCACATGCCCTATTTAACTAGTGATCAACTATTAAGTCACAATTGGAATATTGTGGCAATATTTGATCACTAGTTATTTAGATTAAGGCTGGGCAATGTGTCAAATAACTTTGCTAGTGAGATAAAATTAGGAAACGTTTAACTGTAAATGGTTATATATTCTTCCTTGTGTTTATTTAGTGAAAAGTGTTTATTGATTATATGCAGATTTTTACTGTATTTTTGGTAGGTAAATAGCTATTAAATATTTTGAATGTGACTCTTTTGTCTCAATAAATTGGGGAAAAAATCCTAAAAATATTGAGATTGGGATCATAGAAATACGGGTCCACTGATGAGTTTTACCAAGCATAACCAATGTCCCTTGCTGTTGAAATTTGTTTGCAAAGTGACTTAAAGATTGTGTTTATAAAGGTCGCCACCCTCAGAGGAATTGTGGTCACCTCTGATGTCATTTTCGGGCAGATCCTCAAATGTTTGCAAAGACGTGCTGTTTCATACACATTACACAGAGCCCAAACTATGTTCAGAGCAACGTCTTGGGCAGTTCTCACGGGTGAGAAATAGAGGTCCTGCCTATTATGGAAGACGCATTTTCTTTTAAACGAGGCCCTTCTGACTGAAACCCAAGTTTGTCTGATTTTGTTATGAGTCATAGAGACAAGCCTTACTGTGATCTCAATAATGACCTCATTTAATGTACTGTTTTCAAACAACTATTAGAAGTACAAGTAGACGTCACGTTTGACCTTTTCTGAAGAACGCGAGTGCCTGTTTCCCATGTTGCCTCCATGATGCTAAGGTGTTTAGGGTGGTTGTTAGGGGATTGATATGCACGTAATGTATTCTTGAGTGGTTTCTAAGGTGTTGTGGTTGGTTGCTAGGTGGTTAATGCTGGCCTTCTGAAGTCAAATGTAAGCCTCTCTGAAATTCTGGCCTCCCAATATATGACTCGAGTCGTTACTTCAATGCAAGTCAATTGGGCTTTTTTTTTTTTTGTGCTTATTTTATTGTATACCAGATGAAATGTCTAGAATGATAAAAGCAATAATAGCACATGTTATGAATGGATCATAAGACTTAAATTTGGTCCATAATAACTGATAATTGATACATGGCATTTGACATGCCATATCATGTTATCCTCGGAAAAGGATTTTTGTTTTTATAATTTTTTTTTTTACAAAAGTACATGTGGTCTTTCCATGTTGTTACTCTTACCATGCTAAATTAGTTTTAATTTTTTGAGGCATACACATTGTTCCCTTGAAGTAGCAACGTGACTTTTCGACACTTGTGTGCTTATGTGGAAAATGTGGATGCTTTTTCCTTTATGCGCTAAGAAAATGTTGCAAGACCTTTAGTATTCTGGGCACGCATCTTAAAAAGGCAATTAAATGTTTTCGTTCACACATTTGCTCTTTAATGAGTGGAGAGTTTGTGTTCAAAGTTTACTGGAATCTAAAAACTGGCAAAAAAGATGTTGTGGTTTAAGGCTTGAATTGTCCGATCAGTAATGAGCGACCAGTGCAACGTCAGTAGTTTAGCTCAGTGGAAATAGTCAAACACACTGGAAAGCGTATAATAGAATCATTCTTCCTTTCATTTTCTGGCTGGCCTTTATTTTTTGTGCTTTTGAGATCATGAATAGTATAGTCATCACAGGGGTAAAGAGTCAGTGTTGCGTTCTCGTCCATTTAGGAAGGCAGTCTTAAAATAGCATTGGGCGTGACAACATGCTGTTAGCATACACCACTGTCAGAAGATCTGCTACGACACACTACTGAGGTTTTTTATTTCTTAGCTGTGAAAGGTCAAATAAACAGTTGTGTATAATGATTCTACTGAACTCATGAACTTGATGCATATGTATGAAGATATTTGTTTGTTAAAGTTCACCAAAAAATTACTTGGCCAGTTACTCTATCAAGCTCCAAAAACACCAAGAACAGTTGAGAAAGGTTTTTTTTAAAATTGTAATTGTAAAAGTGTCCTTTTGTACAATGTAAATGAAAGTGTTTCAAGCTCTGTGTCTGTATTTTTCTATTTTCTGTTGTGTCTATATATTTGTATGTACATAGTGGTGGGTTTGGACATCCAGGATGAGATGGGGCGGCATGAAGTGGGCCACATAGACAATTCAATGAAAGTGCCTCTAAACAACGGTCACGGGTGCCGCTTTGAAGGGGAGTTCAGTATTAATAAAGTAAGACGTGCTTGATGTCAAATGCATTCTTTTCTACTTGTTTGGTGTTGAATGTTTCTTGTGGAACTTCTCATCATAAGGCTAGAAGCTATAAGGAGTGTCATTAGTGTCCTTGTAGATTCACATGCTACCTGAAGGGCTTAACCATTATTGTCTCTTCAAATGAAAGGCCTTCTCTCAAGTGAATGGAAATTGTACCATCTGATGTGTTTGCCTGTATGATAATGGTGTTGACTTGGTCTGTTTTCTGTAGGTTCCAGGAAACTTTCATGTGTCAACACACAGTGCGACTGCTCAGCCGCAGAGCCCTGATATGACCCACATCATCCACAAACTCGCCTTTGGGGAGAAGCTTCAGGTTGGGTCGTCCACATGCAGTCAATAAGAATTATAGACAATGTAAAACAAACATGTGTCACAGTGTCATGTCACTCAATTGCAGGTGCAGCATGTCCAGGGGGCTTTTAATGCATTAGGTGGAGCCAACAGACTTCAGTCCAATGGTATGTGTTTTTGTGAGCTTTCTAGACGCTTACTCTATAGACCTATAGCGTACGTAAGCAAAGCAAAGGCATTTTTGTGTGTGTGTATATATAGTTCTGTAAAAATGTGTTCAGAAATACTTTAAAATGCAATTCATATGTGCAGTGATTTGAATATACCTCTTCAATGAAGAGTGGATTAAATTTTTTGTCAACAATGTAAGGGTGATGCAACTGCCCTGGTATCCTAATGAGGAAGCCTCATTATCATGGTAAAACTTTATAACAAGGTCCCATTATTTCATTATGTTAGTTAATGCATTTACTAAGAATAACTAACAATGCACAATGCATTCATTAAAGTACTTATTAATAATTGGTAACATTAAATATGCAATATATAATGCTAAAAGTACAACTGTTCATTGTTAGTTCATGTTAGACCAGGTCCGTTAAATAATATTAACAGATACAGATATTTCCTAATAATATTAAATGTTTTTTGCATTGTTAGTTTGTTAACTACTAATGTTAACAAATAAAACCTTATTGTAAAGTGTTACCATACTCGTTTATTATTATTGTTTATGAAAAATACTGTAACAGAACTGCTTCGCTGCTTGGTGATATTTTAAATATTTTTGTCTGCCAAATAAAAGTCATGTGGCGCAACCAAGAAAGTCATGAGGTGTAATCAATATGCAGAAAAAACATAAAGGAAATTATATCACATAGAGGACCCCTGCAGACCCTCATGACTTTGTATAAATGGCAATAAATCTTCTATCTGGCAAGGCAAGGTTAGAGAGACTCTCTGAATGCTCAGCCTCTTAAAAGTCAAGTGGATTCTAATTGGCTAGTAATGTTTTTATTATTCATCAGCTGGAAAAAAATAGTTCTGAAAGTCATTCCAACTGTATTGTTCCTCTGTGTTGTTGTTGTTGTGTGGACTTTACTATTCTCATAGAATTAGAACTATGATTATAACTTTATAGTTAAAGTCCATCCTTGGAGTGAAAAGACCTTAATTGTAGTACCAAAACACGTATCAAATCCTGTGCCCCAGGTAGACCTAAAAATCATACGTCCTTAATACTAGAGAAGTAACACGTAACAAAATGTAATACTTTGAGTAACTGTAGGAGTTTGTAATACTTTGAGTTACTGTAGGAGTTTGTTTAAACCTTTAAGTATGAGCAAGACTGCTTTACTGCTGCACACACTGCTTGCGCTTGTCCATTTGTCGACTCGTGTAACTGAGAGACATCGAAGTGCAATGCTTATGAGCATCCAACCGAACACGCATCACAGATTGTATTGCACATAAATAGATCACAGTAACAGGAGAAAGAACAACGTCACTCAATTGAAATAAGCTACCATCCTGTCTGTTCCTCTGAATCTGTATATCATTTCTAGAGACATGAAGCCATGCGTTTCTTTTTCTTCAGCTTTAGCATCTCACGATTACATTCTCAAGATCGTCCCTACAGTTTACGAGGACCTGGGAGGGAAGCAGAGATTTTCCTACCAGTACACTGTGGCAAACAAGGTAATCTGAGCCACAAATATCCACGTTACTGAGAAGCTCGTCTGAAATTACGAGTCTAAATTTATGAATGCGATTTGCTGATGGCTTCCAAATCAGCCTGTGTTTACCACAGATGCTGAATGAATTATGTCTCTCTATTATTAAGTACCATCAACCATTTATCACCTCTAAAGGCACTTCAGGGGACATTTGCAGTGACAGCTGGCGGCATTATGTGTGTACATGACCAGAGAGCCATGTGCTGTGAGTTAATATGTAGTCAGGTTGTTCTTATTCAGAGGGTGTAAAAAGTACTTAAAGTATGAGTGTAGTGTCAAACCTTTGACTCTGCAAGGCTCTAGGAGACATGCCTGTGAAACAGAAAGTCATTACCTGAAAGTGTTCAGCAGCAACTGATTTGATATTCATATAAGTATAATTGTTTATTGAGTAACTGTCAACAATGTTTAAATTCATTCTTATTTTATGTATTGCTTTTAGGCCAAAGACTGTTCTAAACTGGAGATTTGACTAGACATATCAGTGTTTTATCCTCACACAATTAGGCTACTTTTAATTTATCTTTTTTCGTGTGGGTTTTACAGTCATACATTTTATTGTTTTTGTATTTTTATTAGGTTATAATATTTTAAACTAAATAATGAAATAGTTGGATAGCAGAAAGATGATTAATTACAGGTAGTAATATGATAATAATGTGTATTATTTTTATTTCAAATAAAATTCTATAATATTTATAATAAGTAATATGAAGTAAAACCAACACAGACCTGTATGCATTTATATTGTGCAAGCAAAAGCCTTATTATTCATCATTTTCCCCCTTTGGATGTGTAATTGTTTTTTAAAAACTTTTTAATGTTTTTCAGTGCTGCTACTTACATTATACAACAGGCCTACAAAAGAAAATATAAATATAAATACATAATCTAAAATGTGCATGTTTGCTTTAGGAGTGGTTTGAGTTTTGGCGTAATGCAACAGTACTTACGTTTTGAGAGGCCTTGGTTCCCTAAGTATTCTTCCCATTCGTTTTTCCTATAGGGATTTTTTAAAAGCCTATTTTACAGAGTTATAAGCCTTGAAACCAAACCAGCCAGCTACAAGGCGAATCACAATTTTTCAAACTTTAATTTGAAGCAAAAAACTATTTGAAAATTGGACGAAAAAACAAAAGGTACAAGATTATTTTGTACTTTACTTTATCGAGGGAAAGAACTTCAACCCCACAAGCATTGCAACAAGGCATAATCAAATAAAAACGATTGAGAAATATTGTTGTTAATTATATATACATATTAAAACAATATATTTTATGTCTATTGCAAAATATGCATATTCAAATATTTAGATGGTTTGAGAGCGTAGGGAGACATCATTTACAGTGCTTCATGGGAGTGGGAGAAGCTCTTTTGGTGTGGTTTGCTCATTTGAGTTCACTGATTGGTGGAGATTTCTCTGTAGAATCATGGGTAATGTAGTTTTTCAGTGTGTCACACTGACGCCTACACTCTGAGTGGGAGTGACCCTGAGGGCTTGTTTATATATTGTTAAAAATAATTTCCCCTATAAAGAAAATTAATTCCCCCCTCTTGAATATGAAGAACACATGTATTCAGTTCAAACAGTACTGGAGTATTTTACATTAAGTCATTTAGCAGATGCTTTTATCCAAAGCGACTTACAAATGAAGATTTTGAGAGGCCTTGGTTCCCTAAGTATTCTTCCCATTCGTTTTTCCTATAGGGATTTTTTAAAAGCCTATTTTACAGAGTTATAAGCCTTGAAACCAAACCAGCCAGCTACAAGGCGAATCACAATTTTTCAAACTTTAATTTGAAGCAAAAAACTATTTGAAAATTGGACGAAAAAACAAAAGGTACAAGATTATTTTGTACTTTACTTTATCGAGGGAAAGAACTTCAACCCCACAAGCATTGCAACAAGGCATAATCAAATAAAAACGATTGAGAAATATTGTTGTTAATTATATATACATATTAAAACAATATATTTTATGTCTATTGCAAAATATGCATATTCAAATATTTAGATGGTTTGAGAGCGTAGGGAGACATCATTTACAGTGCTTCATGGGAGTGGGAGAAGCTCTTTTGGTGTGGTTTGCTCATTTGAGTTCACTGATTGGTGGAGATTTCTCTGTAGAATCATGGGTAATGTAGTTTTTCAGTGTGTCACACTGACGCCTACACTCTGAGTGGGAGTGACCCTGAGGGCTTGTTTATATATTGTTAAAAATAATTTCCCCTATAAAGAAAATTAATTCCCCCCTCTTGAATATGAAGAACACATGTATTCAGTTCAAACAGTACTGGAGTATTTTACATTAAGTCATTTAGCAGATGCTTTTATCCAAAGCGACTTACAAATGAAGACAATGGAAGCAATCAAAATCAACAAGAGAGCAATGATATGCAAGTCTCAGTTAGCCTAACGCAGTACATCTCTTACATTTTATATCTCTCAATTCAGAGTTTCTATCTCATAATTCAGATTATATATCTCATAATTCAGATTTTTTTAAATCTCATAATTCAGTTTATATATCATAATTCATAGTTTATATCTCATAATTCAGTTTTTATATCTCATAGTTCAGAGTTTATATCTCATAATTCTGTTTATATCTCATAATTCAGTTTATATCTCATAATTCAGATTCTATATCTCCTAATTTAGATTCTATATCTCCTAATTTAGATTCTATATCTCCTAATTTAGATTCTATATCTCCTAATTTAGATTCTATATCTCCTAATTTAGATTCTATATCTCCTAATTTAGATTCTATATCTCCTAATTTAGATTCTATATCTCCTAATTTAGATTCTATATCTCCTAATTCAGATTCTATATCTCATAATTCATAGTTTATATCTCATAATTCAGTTTTTATATCTCATAATTCAGTTTTTATATCTCATAATTCAGAGTTTATATCTCATAATTCTGTTTATATCTCATAATTCAGTTTATATCTCATAATTCAGATTCTATATCTCCTAATTTAGATTCTATATCTCCTAATTTAGATTCTATATCTCCTAATTCAGATTCTATATCTCATAATTCATAGTTTATATCTCATAATTCAGTTTTTATATCATAATTCAGTTTATATCTCATAATTCTGAGATTTTATATCTCATAATTACGTTTATATATCATAATTCAGAATTTATATCTCATAATTCAGAGTTTATATCTCATAATTCAGAATGTATATCTCATAATTCAGAATTTATATCTCATAATTCAGAGTTTATATCTCATAATTCTG
>NW_015650699.1:172957-182337 GCF_001515625.1 Sinocyclocheilus rhinocerous | reverse complement strand
ACAAATGAAGACAATGGAAGCAATCAAAATCAACAAGAGAGCAATGATATGCAAGTCTCAGTTAGCCTAACGCAGTACATCTCTTACATTTTATATCTCTCAATTCAGAGTTTCTATCTCATAATTCAGATTATATATCTCATAATTCAGATTTTTTAAAATCTCATAATTCAGTTTATATATCATAATTCATTCAGAATTTATATCTCATAATTCAGAGTTTATATCTCATAATTCAGAATGTATATCTCATAATTCAGAATTTATATCTCATAATTCAGAGTTTATATCTCATAATTCCGTTTATATCTCATAATTCAGAATGTACATAACTGAATTATGAGATATAAAATCTGAATTATGAGATGTACATTCTGAATTATGAGATATAAACGGAATTATGAGATATAAACTGAATTATATCTCATAATTCAGTTTATATCTCATAATTCAGTTTATATATTGCAATTCAGAGTTTATATCTTGCAATCTATTAGGAATAATGTTATTATTAACTAAAGCTAAAACTATTAAAACTTGAATAAAGCTGAAATATAGTATAAACACTAGATAAAAAAACTTAAATGTAAATGAGAAATGTTGCCTTGGCAACTAACTGAAGCAAAATAAGTTTAAGTAGGAGTACTAATATTACTAAAACTAAAATAAAAAATAATTTAAAACTATATAGAAATATAAAAAACTAATAACAATGACAAAAGCACATAACAAAATGACACAGAATAATTAATTTAATTTAAAACATTTCAAATAACTGATTAAATGACTTAAAATCTTAAAATTAAAATCAGTACTGAAATTATAAAAATAAAAGCTAATTCAAAATTTGATAAAGAAATACATAATAAAACAATGATAGTATATAAATAATAGCAGGTTTGGGAAACGCTGCACTAAACACAGATCGAGTTCCTCCAGCAGCACCTTATGCTGTTCTTCATAATAAACAGAAGCGCAGGGTTTAAAGAGAGTTTCCTGCTTTGTAATTACAACTTTTTGGAGGTGATCATGTGCATTCATCGTAAATATGATCTATCCGATATGAGCTGAATGCACCATATGCCATACACGGATAAACAGTGTGTCTCTGTGCTCAGTATAGAGCACTGACAGCCCAGTATACTAATGCACAGTACTGTGCAGCTGTGAATTACTGTGTGATTATTTACTAATTCAATGATATATATTATTGTAACGTCAAAGAGTCGATCTTTGATTATGCATGACAATGGAAAAAGCTTGGTAACACTTTAGTTCAGGGACCAATTCTCACTGTTAGCTAATTTTGCGCTATCATCGGCGGGACGTTCACAGTGGCCGGCATCATTGACTCCTGCATATTCACGGCCTCTGAAGCCTGGAAGAAAATCCAGATTGGGAAAATGTCATGAGTACTCATATCTGCGTACCATGTCTTTTATTTATGCCAGCCAAACCTCTGCACACCCGTCATTACAACCTGACCCACACTAGCCACAACTGGAAAACATTGTCACGCCAGTTCATTTCTCGGTGTGCTCATTTGGATAGACTGGTTTTCATCTCTAAACATTTAATACAATGAATTACAGGGATTTCATTTGGAGGATGTAGGTGGTTTCCTTACTTCACTGCCATATTAATTCACCCAAAACTTTAATAGTGGAACTGATGTGGAAAGAACCTGTCTCGCTCACTGGAACGTTACTGAGATGTGTAAGTGTATAGTGTTACATACAAGGCATAGTGTCTAAGATTGGTTTAAATTCCACAAGAGAAATAATAACTGATAAATATATATATATATATTTTGCTTTTAATATGTGCAGATTTAAACAATTTTACTGTATTTTTACAGTGTTGTATTACACTAATGGGAATTATCATCAATGAGAATACTGTCCAGATGCATTATGGTAATGAGAATTTGGGGTTAAATGTATTTAATTATCATGAAAATGTCACAAGAAAATCAATCCAATTTTAGGAACATTAAAATTGTTTGGATTATTTCTTTCGATTTGGGGGTGATCTGTGAGCTGTATGTATTTCAGGAGATGAACCTGAAGGTTTTTAACCTCTTTAACCTGGTCCTTTATTTTAGTTTGATTGAAGGGAAATTCTGAATGTCTTCTTTTTTACCTGAAAGACTCTTGAAGGAATGCTTTTGGTTTATTTCCATGTCTGTAAAGGTACTCTGTGGCTTAATGATACTTTTATTTCCTCAGTGCATAATGTTTATTGGTTAACCTTTTATTGTTTTGAAGATTAGGCTGGAAACGTGTTGTTTACGTCTTGTCTAGCGTTCCCTCTCAACACTGCTGTAAAGAGCTGAATAATTTCCTGTCAGTGTTTTGACCATGTTCCAAAATCTGGTTGTACTGGTTACACAGGACTGTTCCACATGAAAGCAAGCTATGCGTCAAACGTTGCCACAAGTTGACATGACAAGAGAAGTGTATTTTCACTTCATTTAATGAGAACAGAAACCACAACCTACATTTCAGCTTCGCGGCACAACTACTTGGATATGTCATAGTCTTTTAGAACCTTTAAAGTTATTTAAATCAAACAAACCATGATTGTTGAGTTTCCGTGCTCGTTATAATTTAGCCGTATTTGATCATTTAGTCACATGGATGTCATCTTCTGGGCTACGCCACATTTTTCTGTCTTTGTTTACCATGGTTAGAATAAACCACAGCAACAGCCGGTTTGTTTGTTTGTGTTTGAATGTCTTTTCAAAATTCTGATTATTTTTTTTTTTTTAAGGTGTACCATAATGTTAAAAAAGAATCAAAATAAACATTATGGAGCCATTTAACACAAGACTCGATCTTAATTAGGTTATTAAATGAGTACTTTGAGTTTATTGTCTTTAATAATAATTTCTACTGATAAAAATATATAATACATGTTTCCATAAAATTATTATTAAAATATAACAATATAGTTGAATAATAGTATATTACGCAGTCTTGTAAAATTTGTCAATTTTAAAAAATATTTTACATCAAATGCCACTTTATAAAATGAAAAAATAAATAAATCAGTCAAAAGATGATATAGTCCTTTATTTTATTTTTTTCCTCCATCCTGGTTCTTTTCTCTCTTTTTTTGTACAAATAAAAAGAAGTTTACTCTTTATATAAAGATATATGTAACTAAGGCGATACAATACTTTTTTGGTTTGAAATGGACATAATGGTGCCACCCAGTGGCTGCTAAGAGAACTTAACAAAGCTAGACTTCAGTTCAGTTAGTTGTGAGGGGGCGGGGCCTGGTTACGATTGGCCAATCAGTGCTGTTACAGGTTGGAGGTTGCCGGGCAGGCTCCCTGGTATATGGCCTGATCCGACGAGGAGAAGAAGTCGCTGACGCCCTCCTCCGACAGCTGGCCGTACTCGTTGTTGTAGAAGGTTTGGCCCGAGAGCTGGCTGAAGAAGGGTGGGCGCAGTGTGCTGCTGCTGCCATTGCTGCTCATGGACGGAGAACTGATGAGGCGTTCTGTGCTGCGGCCCTCCGATGGACTACAGAGTTTACACAATGCTTAATGCAACTCCAGAGTATGAAAACTAAACCATTATAAATGAAGTGAGCCATAGCCATAGTCATTTTTCTAATGATAAATGGTGTGCATAATCTTCAGTTTCACCTACGTTTTCAACATGGCCCCTCTGTGCTTGTGTTCAAACCTCTCGAGCTCATCTGATGCCAAAACCATCCCACTGTCTGTCTGGCTGTCCTAAAGGGACACAAAGATGTATGAGACAATATACATGTTAACATTCTTCAGCTTATAAAAACGATACATATATTGGAGGTCTTAGTCGTACATGATGTGTCTTGTGTGATGTCATTTCCAGAGGAAGTTCCTCAAAGGTCTTCACTCGTGAGTGACACGTGCTGGAGGGTCCGACCATGATGCAGCCAGCGAAAGGCACGCAGTTGTAATATCTGGGCAGAGAGAAGCATATATATTCAACAAAGGGGCATAAGTACAGTGGAAAGTCCAGCACAGTCCTGTTATGTGGTTCCTAAGGTGTTCTGACTGGTTGCTAGGTGGCTGTGACTATAATATTTTAGTCTTGAGAGATGAAGATTGTGTGTACATTAATGAGGAAAAAAAATTAACTTAAATGATTTTAGCAAATGGCTGCAATATAACAAAGAGTGAAAAATTTAAGGGGGTCTGAATACTTTCCGTACCCACTGTATATTCAACAAAGGGGCATAAGTACAGTGGAAAGTCCAGCACAGTCCTGTTATGTGGTTCCTAAGGTGTTCTGACTGGTTGCTAGGTGGCTGTGACTATAATATTTTAGTCTTGAGAGATGAAGATATCATTCAATGTTTTTTTTGGTTTCATTGTCCACCATGTAAAAATCTAAGTCTGATTGTTTAGAAAGACAATAGCACACCTCTCCTTGATAAGACACATGATTTATCATAGACATAAGATATTTTTCATACTAAGGGTTATAGGCTTATTCAAATCCCTAATCCAACATACTACAAGCATTAGCAAACACTACAGACATTTATTTAACCCTATTAAACCTACTGTATCATATTTGATGTACATGAATTTCTAAGGCCTCTAATTATTAACATAATCAAAACTTTGCTTGAAAAATCTGTTGCACACAATCTACTACATGCCTTCTGTCGTTGATAGGTTATACTGAGCAAGTAAAAGCTAGCAGAACACTAAAAACATCCCCCTTCAGGTCGTAGTACACATCAATATTTTTGTAAAAATTTAGGTCAGGTACATTTTAGAACTTCTATTATTAATTATTAAACATTGGTATAGTACAGACAAGTTTGTAATAAATTTGCATGTTTTTTTTTTTTTTTTTAAAGATATTTTGCTTTTGCAAGGATGGGAACATTCTAGAAGTTTCTGTAACGTTCTGTAATATTCTAGTGCTTTCTGGAACATTCCAGAACATTGTGGGACTAGTCATAAAAGACCAAAAGTGTACGCTGGATGATTTTGAAGTTTTGGATGACTCACTGTTTATGTTAAACTGTTATTAGCTTACTATTATGCATGTACCATATCATTTTTATGCTTGAGTAATAACAGATTAGCTTGTATAAGTTGTCAGCATTTTTTTTTTAGTTTTCATGAACACTGTTAATGATACACAAAAAGTAATCAGATTTTTTCCCCCCCACAATAAAAACTACAGAGCTTTGATAATTAACCTGAGCATTTAAATATCATCTTACTAAGACATATTATTGGGAGATAGGAGATATAGAGTGACAACTGATATTTATATGCATTTTATGTAAGACGTCTGTTATAGAGCTATAAAGATCTCATTGATTTACATTGCAAGCTTTCAGAATTTCAGAATCAGAATTTCATAAATATCAACAAGAGCCCCAAATCGCAAATTTTTAGTTTTTTTGGATGTCTGAATAAAATGGATGTTTTTTTCCTCCTTGAGTGTGAGGTATTTTTCTGACTTATTTCATATGTCAGGCTTTACAGGGTTAAGAACACTGGAAGTCAGTGTAAGGCCCCCAACACTGATATAAAATGTGTATGTACCGAGTGGACATTGTGTTGCAGGCGAGTCTGATCTCCTCTTGTGATGGTTGTCTAGAGGAAGCTTGTGAGAAGCCATCATCCTCTGAGCTCTGAGACACATTGAACGGGATTTCCTAAAAAAAAACAATACATTTCACATAATCATTAAAATATACAACATTAGCCATTCTATCAGTTTTATAACCAGCTGACTTTAAATATAAAGAAGGTAGTGTACAGAATGTACAGAATCTCATAAGTTTTTTTTCCCTCACGGGTAGACTGTTTTCCTGAAGTAGATCTCCAAGTATCTCCACCAGAGCTGGAAACGTGGGTCTCTCCCTGGGCTCGCCCTGCCAGCAGGCCAGCATGATGCCATATCTAGCAGAACACATCTCACACATCAGAGCGCTCAGAGTTTCATCACTGAATGATGCCATCAGTCTGATTAGCAGCCTTAAGTAGATCAAACACACACAGACACAGTCATCAGGCCAATGCTCACATTTCAGGGGATGCGTTGTCTGGTGCCCTCATCCTGGTACCGTCTTTAAGTCGTTTGCAGAAGTCTTCGTCAATCTGGATGCCGGGGTATGGAGACGCTCCTAATGGGACATGATACAATCAAGTCTGTAAGTCTGTGATCAAAGACTCCATACACGTTTAAGAAAATTTAGAACAGAACTAAATTAATTTGTAGGGTAACACTTTATTTGAAGGCTCAATAATAATAATAATCATATATATATATATATATATATGAGCGGAAAAGAAGAGAAAAGGTTGGGTTTGAGGAATTGCCGGTGCTCAGGTATCAGGTAGACTCTTACCTAGTGAGAAAATCTCCCAGAGCAGTACTCCAAATGACCATACATCACTCTGACTGGTGTAAACCTTATCAAAGATGCTCTCTGGAGCCATCCACTTCAGCGGCAGTCTAGCCTGCAAAGACAGATAACATTTCACCTATAATAGTGCCTGTGAGAGAATACACTCTCATCATGATCTTGGAGATCAGATATGATTTGCAGTAGGTCAAACATTCATCAATGCCTCTCAAGAGTAATCTCATAAATGTACCCTTTCTGCTTCATTATGTTTATGTCATGCAGTAACGCTACCAGTATTGTTACATGTTCATCTTTTGCTTCTGTATTTTTTCAAATGATAATTAGTATGTAATCAAAGTTGCCTCACCATTTCTGTCAATTTTCATTGGATTGCTGATATTTTTATATCATGACGCAAAGGCCAGACAAGTCATTTTTGACCACTGGCCTTTACTGAAATGCATTCATATTAAATCTCATGTGGGGTCACATTTTGCATGTCCAGGTAATATAAAAAAAAAGTTATTTTAATGTCAATTAAGCAACTTTCCCCCCCAAATGATTATTACAGATATGTTTTTTTTTTTACATTAAATGCTGTACTACAAACACTACCATTACATATAAATGCTTTACAATTCAAATAATAAAAAATTTTTTTTAGCCTTTTTTCAAGCATCAAGACAATTTAGCACTGAATCAAATTTCCTTTTTGATTTTTCAGTGAAAAATCCAACACTCATGATCCTGACCTGGACTTTGTCTTCACAGTTTCCAGGAGATTCATTCTGCTATACTACACTAGAGATCTGTGTGGATCATGCTTTTATGTGAAGGGTTTCTCTTACATTGCCTTTGCGCACGTAGTCAGGGTCTTTGTAGATGTCCCGTGCTAAACCAAAGTCACAGATCTTCACCACATTGTCCTCGGACAGGAGGATGTTGCGGGCCGCCAGGTCACGATGAATGCACTGTCAGACCAAAATCAAGATTACTATATCTATATCTATACCTTATTTCACAATAGATCAGCAGATCTAAAATATTTGCTACTTTCTCATCATCAAATATGTTTTTTGATTTATTATAAGATTTTATTTTTTTCATATGTTCTAGGCATTTGTTCCAATTTGAAAAAATCTGTATCCAGCAAATCTTTCCCCCATTTGATGAGCATGGACTGCTATTGAAGAGTTCAACTATTAATAAGCTACAACCCGCTAAATGTGACTAGTGATCCATCAGAGAAGATGAGCTTGAATACATGTTTGAAATGTACCTTACGAGATCCCAGAAACTCCATCCCTCGAGCAACCTGAAAGCTGTAGCATATCAAATCCTCTATTGTGAGTGGAGTCTTCCAAAGATCATCCACTGCAGCCGGGGAAAGAAAAACAAAATAAAAAATTTGAAAAGCTTAAATGCATTATATAAGAATTTAAATCAGAAAATTGTCAGGAAGACAATTCAATAAAGATGTTAGGCTGTTGTTGGTGATTGCTTGGGTGTTGCTATGAAATCGTTAAGGTGCTCTAAGTGCTTTTGAGCATGTTGCTATGCTATTATACAGACACTTCATATTTAATGGTATTTGATGATTTGTTAATTACATTTAAAGGGGTGGTTTATTGCGATTTCACTTTTTTAACGTTAGTTAGTGTGTAATGTTGCTGTTTGAACATAAACAATATCTGCAAAGTTACGAAGCTGAAAGTTCAATGCAAACGGAGATATCGTCTTTTAAAATTCTGGCAGTTTAATGCCTACAAAATTCAGACATAATTTAACTAAAATTAAAATAAATAACAAATACAAATAATACAAATCAAATGACAGTAGTTTATCAGTAATCCTAAAAAATAACACTGCCAAACACACATGCTAAAAAACAACAACGTACTTACACATAGTAAGAAATGGTTATAAAAACTGAAACAGAAGCGAAACAAGTAATAGGAAAGTTATCAAACTTATCAAGGTTATGGCCTTCTGTATCATTAGCATTCAAGAGTCAACAATGCGGCTATAAATAGTATAGTCACGTTGTTGTTTTGTGTGACAGTGTAGATATGTTATACTTGACAAATCTTGTCAAGCGTGAAAAAAAAAACATCAACGACAAATTATGGACAGTAGAACTTTTCAACTGTAGGACTTCTCAAAGTGAGACTTGGTCACTCCAATGATGTCACTTCATCTTCATTCATCTTTTCAATGAACAGTTCACTACTATTTAATTTTGATGTAGTTAATTGTTTTATTTCATTCGTTTGTTCGTTCGTCCTCCAAACAAAAAAATTTATTCACTAATGTAAAGTAACATGACTGTTTTTGCACAGCAAGCAGATTATTGGATAATTTAAAGGGGTGGTTGATTGCGTTTTCACTTTTTTAACGTTAGTTAGTGTGTAATGTTGCTGTTTGAACATAAACAATATCTGCAAAGTTACGAAGCTGAAAGTTCAATGCAAACGGAGATATCGTCTTTTAAAATTCTGGCAGTTTAATGCCTACAAAAACGGCTGTTAGGGTAAGTTACTTCCCGGGTTCATGACATCACAAACCCTGATAAACCCTGCCCCCGGGAACACGCAGCAAAAGGGGCGAGACCTCCGCTGCTTTAGAGAAGAGGAAGAGAAAACTAGAGGTGCACGTAAAAATCTGTTCATATATGAATCGCGATTCTGTCTTCTAACGATTCTAATGGATTCACAAGTTTCAAAATCAATGTTCTAAAGCAGCGGCTCTTAATACTGTTCCTTGCGTCGCCTGCTCGGCACACGCTCTGCATCTCTCTCTCTCTCTCTTTCTCTCTCTCTCTCTCTCATTCAGCTCACCTCCAGCAAAGAACTGTTACAATTATACACACATAGCTATGAGAAGAAGTCCATTAAACATGGACACGCGTGCTGTTGCCGTACTGTATTAAAGCTTTAATCAGGATAAAACCGTATATTAAAAGCTAACATAAGCAGTAGCATTTACAAATAACAGCGTATCTAAAA
>NW_015650699.1:134603-172236 GCF_001515625.1 Sinocyclocheilus rhinocerous | reverse complement strand
GGGCTCAAACTGATAAGCGATATTAACGACGCTGTTATGCCGCTGAAGTGAGGGGCGGGACGCTTAGACGCGCACTAGAGGCGGTTTAGCCAATCACAACACACTGGGCTAGCTAACCAATCAGAGCCCATCGCCTATTTCTGAGGGAGGGGCTTCATAAAAACAGGACAAGATCACCCCGTTTCTCAGAGAAGGGACAGGGCGGTGTGGAATAAAGGTAAATTATGTGAAAAATAATGCGTTCTTTAAAAAACGAAGCATTAACACATGTTAGAGTGCACCCCATAAACACAATCAAGCCTAGAAAAAAACACTGAACCACCCCTTTAATAAACTAAACTTTCAACAAAACATTTGCAGCTGGTTTGTAATAGGGGTGTTGTATGTATGTTTGGGCTGCGTTCTCATTGCACCAACAGGTGTCACCAGTGCTTTCAAACAGTGAATCATTCTGCGAAGCAGTTGGCTCATTTGATATAAAGTTTTGAAAAGCTTTATTTCACTATGTTCGAGTGCTTTGTAGAAACAAAAAAGAAAAAAAGAATAAAAACTAGTTTACTCCTGGTACCATATCCTACTCTTTTCTGCCATGTTGAAAACGAATGACTCCTTCCAACTCAGAAAGTCAAAATGATCCTTTCCTATTCATAATTATGAGTTTCCTACTCATATCCACCAGTTAAACATCAGTTTATATTTAATATATAATCTTTATAGATCTTTATATATTCTGCTCTCTAAGTGCTCTTACCACGAGACTGCATCGGAGGGTTGATGCTGGAAGTGGTGGACGGCTGACATTCATGCTGGCTGACCTGACCCGCTTCTATCATCCGTCGCACCTGACTCTGGGTTTTAGGAGAACGATCCTGCAAACACAACGCATGTTACACCAGATTACATATCAGTTATTACTGGTTGTAGTGCTGTTGTGAGAGGGTGGACTTATGTATATCATCATGTTATTCGTCTCTCTCACCCTGTATGGTAAGAAGAACTCCCTTTTGGCACGCAGAAAGTTGGAGAGATTTCCATATTTACAATATTCCACTATAACCATGAGAGGACCTGACAATCAGAGATGTTAAACAGAGATGTTTAGAAAGAAGAAGAATGCAGCAGACAAACCGATTTATGTCAATACTGAGTTACAAGGATACAATCAAACTGTAATGTTTGAAAGGCTATGGCTTTTTTCATAAAATACTGCCATATTGGCCAGGTCAACATAAAAAAGTAAGTACATTTTATAAGTAGTATCATTCTGCTGGAAGATGGTCCCTGACATGTAAACTTTGGGTGCTGCAGTGATATAAATAGTAGCTTAGGATGCAATATTTCTATAATTAGTATTTTATCAAAGCTGGATCACTGTATTGAGCAATCAGAGGTATCTGTTTTACAATGGTAGAGCCATACCGTTGGGTTTGGTACATGCTCCAAGAAGGTTGACGACATTGAGATGGTTTCCAATATGAATGAGGATCTTCAGCTCTGACATCAGAGCTTTGTGTTCGCTGGCTGTGGCTCCCTCTGTGAAACACACACACACACACACACACACACACCGTTAAGTATATGGATCTATGTATATAAATGGACGTTTCTGTATTCACTGTAGTTTATGGGTAAGACTGAACCTTTCAACATCTTGACAGCCACTGTGTTTGAACAGGTTTTCTTGTCATGCCCAAAGAATGAAGCTTCGATCACCTTCCCGAAAGCTCCATGCCCAAGCACCTTCCCTGCAAACATGAACAAAGAATAAATGTTAGTAAAACAAATGTTTTACTATCCTTCATACATAGCATGCAAGATTAGAATGCGTCCCAAAAAGTACACTTGAATAGTGTGCCATTTCAAAATTATTAGTAAACAGGACTGAATAATTCTGACCACTTCTAAATAATTGAACCAATTAAAAGCAATTTAATGAACAAGTGATATCAAAATGTCTTGGTTAACAACTGTACACAGTGAAAATGCAGCGATCTTCCTGCTATGCATAACATCCATGTGCTAAAGCTGATGATGTATTAGTCCAGGGGTTCCCAAACCTTTTTGTCAGCCGAACCCCTTAAACATAAAATACTTACTTGAATGCCTCATATTGCTCATGCCGAGACATCGAGACACAAACAAAAAAAAAGACTCTGCTGCTAATGAAAATAGCTAGTTTCAAGGATGTTCACATTTGGGTTCACTCTTCACAAGAACCAACACACACTACAAATGATCATTCAAATATTTATGTCTTAAATTCTTCACTTTCAACCATTCAAATCCTTGACCTTTTTATTTTGGTGGAATTTTGGTGAAATGCTGTAAACCTCTGTCCACCAAAATGCTGGAAATTACGCAATTGTAAATAAAGTAAACAAAGTGAACCTAGCGCACATTACATTCCCAAATGCATGTTAAACTCACAGCAGAGCTGGAGTTTCGGGAGAAGCAGCATTTACTGTGAACTGAGCCGCTCTCAAGTACTTCTTTACTTAACAGCCTTTTGATAATTCAGGTCAGGATTTGATAAAGTCAGGGTTTGATAATCATGACTTGATAAGATATATCGCTGTTTCAGTTTTGTTTTGAATAATTCAGCAGCCCCAGTTCTATATTTTAAAGTTACATTTGTTTTATACAAATATCAGCTTTTCATCAACTCTGCAGTTTCCTCACGAACCGTCCTTTGTCACATCATACAAGGATTCCTGAGTCCAGGTCAAGCCTAATGCTGAATTAAAATTCCCCTGAAAATGTCTCGACCATAAATGTGCTTTACTTCTGGGATCCAAGCCATGAATGTTCTTCATTTGGACCAATTTAAAACCTATATCAGAGTTTTTAAAATGGACAATCTGTGAAAGTACCGAGGCGCAGTCTGTCTCGGGTTATCTCCCACTGGCTGGAGTCGTAGGGCAGGTATTCACACTGCTCCTCAAGCGGCACTTCCCCCGGGTCCATGATGATTGACAGATAGCCTGTCTTGATATCTGCTGGGTTCACCTGCAGGACAACATCATAACAATTACTGATGGATGACACCGCAGCCCATAGGAAAGCAGAAACAGCGAGCCCGAGGCGGCTGCGCTCCACATTATGTTGTAGAATTGCTGACTCCACTGCTCGTGTTCAACACTGAAGTGCCGATATGGTTTGGAAGTGCATATTATTACTGAAAAACCTTGCTGACATCATGGGCAGATTTAAATAATGTTCCTTGAATCACTATGTTCATGAATAGAGCTGTATTGAACTGTTATTATTGTGAGACACATTGTACTGACTCGCTTGACGTTGCAGAAGATAACAAGGAGAAGGACCCAGAAAAAGATGGCGATGACTCCCGTCCCGATGAGAATCACTATTTCTACATTGGTCTTGTCATCAGAACCTGGCAGACAAAACACATTTTTCTATTAAAGCTTACTTTTATAACCGAATATGAAAGTCCACATCTTCTAAATTGATTTCATTCTAATAACATGTAGTAGATTCGGCAGTTTTGCAAATTTGTTGCTTGTTTTATATATATATATATATATATATTTTTTTTTTTTTACAAATACTACTATTAAAGGAAATTTACATATTAGCTGTCATATAACACATTTTATTATGTACACAATGATAAAGAACAGATGCATGAAGGTTAGAAAGGAGCTATGTCTGTTAGGGTCCTCACAACAAACACATCTTCATAAAGGAACTAAACAAGCTTAATTACAAATCAAAACTTTTAGTTTTAGTTAGGGTGGGGTAAGGGGGTAGTAATTCAAATTAGATTAAGAATATTTAAGAATAGCCATCAGTGGGTGAAGCCCTCATTATGATATAAAAACAGATGTGTGTGAATGTGTATGGTGTGTGTTAGTCTGTGTATAAGCTTGAACCTACTGTATATGTTCAACTAAATAATGTGAATTGAAGGGCAAAGCACAATCCTGAAGTAAGGAGAGTGAACTGTATACTACAGCACCACCTGACGCAAACAAGAGGCTCTCACCGATGACTGACACAGTGGCAGAGGACTGAACACAGCCCCTCTGGTTGCAGGCTGTGCAGGTGTACAGACCGGCGTCTTCCTCTCGCACTCGCTGAATGCTGAGAGTCCGATTGGAGTCCTGCAGGAGGATCCCTGAACACATCCACAAAACTGTCAAACACACAATCTGCCAGCCATGGCTTTATGGCACAGCATCCTCTTTTATTATGGCTTTCTTGACTTATGTTTTTCTGTTTTCTGAACTGTAAGAAAAAGAATCCATCATGGTATAAAACCTGTGATATTCTTCATTCATCAATACTTTCAGAAAATAAAAAAGAATGTGAATTTTTAGCCCTGTGTGCTCCAGATTCCTTTTTTTTTTTTTGCATTGATGCCATAAAAAATATTTTTTTAACACTTTATTTTAAGGACAAATTCTCACTATTAACTACTTGCTTATTAGCGTGCATATTACTACTATACTGGCTGTTTATTAGTACTAATAAAGCACATATTGATGCCTTATTCTGCATGACCATATTCTAGATCCCTTAATCCTACACATACCTAAACGTAACAAATACCTTACTGATTATTAATATGCAGCAAATTAGGAGTTTGTTCAGGGAAAACACTTAGCTAATACTGAATGTGTTCCCTAATCTAGTTGAAAACAGCAGAAAAACTGAAATGTGGAACTGAAATGTATCCGATGTATAGCCTAAAGCAAGGGTTTATAGGAAATAGGCATTTTGATTCTTGCCCTTTTCCATTCTATGACACACTAAGTGCAATAAGCAGGGAAAAGCAGCCTGCCCTCCCTTCTATAACATAATAATCAGATACTTGCTGCAGCTACAGTGCTGAAAGTTTAATCAGAACTGTACTGGATGTCACAATCTATAAAAAATGTCTGTGGTTTCGCTATGAATTGAAATGGCTGGGAAAAAAAAATGTTTAACACATTGTCCAGTCACACATTGACCTTCTGCTAATAGCGCTTGAACTCCAATATAATATCCCCCTCCATAACACCTATCAACAAACAGCACTGTACATGCACTGCGTGTGAATTCACTTACAGCCCACTAGCAACCCACAGACATTCCCAGAGCTGTGGTTTTTGTTTTGTTTTGTTCCAGCTATTCACGATATACTACTATACTGCAGTCCAGTGGCCTATCCAACTTCCAATCCAACAGATCTCCAGTACATTAGCATGAATGGAGTGCTTTTACCAGTACCAGAACTCAATTGTGTGTGTGTTAGTATGTGCTCATGAATAAAGGTGTTCCTATTCAAATGTGCTAAGCTAGAGGGGATTGCTGTGGTGAGTAAAATGTAATCTGTAATGGAATTGTTTTGGAGAAGCTTCAAATGTTAATTTGAAGACGGCTAAACAACATGCAGAGAAATGGAGAGGAAATCAAATGGAAAGGAAATCAAACTGTGTAAATTTAGTGTAAATTTGAAGCGGACAATGCTATATCTTCATGCCTAAATCTATACCTATTACTTCACATATCCTGTCAAACTCAAAGTAGGAGGTCCCTCAAATTAAACAAGATTTTTAGACTTTTCTCTAGAAAATGTGAGAGTTTGCCATTGCTAAACTCATTGCCGCAGTGGTGTCCTGGGTGGTTGCCAGGTCATTGATATGCGGTTGCTAGGGTATTCTGAATGTTTAGTGCATCGCTATGCAGCTGTAACATGTTTGGGATAGTAGGGTGATGCTAAATGTTTTCTACACTGTGGTAAGCAGTAATCATTACATGAAACAGCTATTTCTACCTGATTTAATGAAATGAGTTTGTTGATATATATTTTATTTAGGTTGATTCGGTGATGTTAAATTATATTTTTTTATAAAAACTTTTTAAATAAAACAGTTCATATGGATGTGACCATTTTTAGGTTATAATTTTTTTTAAAAGGTTGCTAATGGCCCAGTTCAAAAGAACCCACCATCAATGTCTCTATGATATTCAGGCCTTTACAAATATTTTTGGGAATTAATTTTTTGCTATTTCATTGTTATGTTTAAGAAATAGTATATGTGCTGCTGGCTGGTATATGGTTAGGTTTATCAGTGGGTTACGGGGTAGGGGTAGGGTAACACTGTAATTATAGATGTAATTACAGATATTAATCACAGACATCCATGCAAGTTTTTTTTTTTTAAATATAGACCAATGTAAAACATGTATGTACACAGTAAGTACACTGTATCAAATGATTGATTTAAATGTTAGGACATAGTAGTTAAAGACACATAAGTGGGTCCAACACCCCTAATAACGTTGGAGAAGGACAGCCATGAATGACTAACCTGATATCTGATGGAGGGGTTGGTTATCTTTAAACCAGGATAGCTGGGGAGAGGGTGTGCCCTCGACATCACACTCCATCTGCAGCGACTCGCTCACATTCACCGTCTGATTGGTGGGGTTGTTACGGTATCGTGGTGCCTCCAATGCTGGAACGGACACAGGGAGAGAGAGAATATGCCTTTAGTTTTGGTTAGATCTTCATTGCTAATCATTTGTAGTGACGGTGACATATAGACACGTTTTAAACATACTGGCCATTTTTGACATTGGGCAATAACAGTCCCGCATGATTAAAAGAGATGTATCTGGTTCAAAATGTACAGACAGCCTTATCAGTGGACAATGAAAAGTCAAATATACAAAATCCACATTCAACCTCTGTTCCAAAACCTAATGAGACAATATTTTTTAAGGAATCCTGAAGATATCTTGTTTCATTAATTGTAAATGTACTTATTTCTATCCTTACTTCTAAGGATGCTACCTTAGAAGTTAGCTTTCTATATAAGTTACACTTACATTTCCCATAACACCCAATGTACTTGCTACATCGTTAGAAGAATGGCATCTACACTAATATTAGTCTGTTTCTTTCTTATTCTGAGGTCACCGTAGCCACCAGATCCAGTATGTATCCAGATCAGATGGTCACTGCAGTCACCCGGATCCAGTACGTATCCAGACCAGATGGTGGATCAGGACCTAGAAAGGACCTCTACAGCCCTGAAAGTCAGCGAAGACCAGGACAACTAGATGAAACGCAGAGACAGATCCCCAGTGAAGACCATGTCTCCTAGACGGCCACCGGGAGTCCTCTGCACAATGTGACTTTGCTGCAGCCTGGAATTGAACTGCTGGTTTTGTCTGGTCAGAGGAGAACTGGCCCCCCGACTGAGCCTGGTTTCTCCCAAGGTTTTTTCTCCATTCTGTCACCGATGGAGTTTTGGTTCCTTGCCGCTGTCGCCTCTGGCTTGCTTAGTTAGGGACACTTAATATCCAGCGATATCATTGACTTGATTGCACAGATACTATTTAAACTGAACTGAGCTGGATAATGACATCACTGAATTCAATGATGAACTGCCTTTATCTGAAAATTGAGTGTTTACTATTGTCATTTTGCATTATTGACACACTATTTTCCTATTTAATACTGTAAAGTTGCTTTGACACAATCTGTATTGTTAAAAGCACTATATAAATAAAGGTGAAAATAAGTATCAAACAGCATGCTGACTGCAAGACCACTCACTAGGTTTTGAAAGTAGGTCCCTTGACTTACAGAACAAGCCAGTCTATAAAATTGATCAATGAATGACCTTCACCTTTGACTGGGATGTACGTGCGGTGGCAATGTTTCTCTCCACTGCGCCGGTTCTGCACCTCACACACGTAGTTTCCCTCGTCCTGTAGCTGGATGTTGGTAATGGTGAGCTCCAGCACCCAGTTGTTGCTGGTGGTCTGGAACGATAGCTTCCCCCCCAGAGACTCGGCGTACTGGTGCAGACTCTTGCAGTCCAGCTCTGGAGGAACAGCTTGCGGGTCCAGACGGTACCACCGCAGGTTCTCATAGGTGTAATTATCTGCATTACACTTCAACCGTACCAGGTCCTGCTCAAGCGGATCCTCCGAGGGCTCCATCTCTATCCCGAAACCTTCTGGGATAGCTGAATAGAAAATTAACATGAATAATAAGAAAAATAATGGCACACATCTCCTGGATAAACCACACAACTTAAGGTATTCATGTCTCTGTCTGTACACTCTAAAATAATCATTTTTGATTTTTATTTAGGTAATTTAAATTTCTAATTTAATTTATGCGTTTAGCAGACGCAAGTGACTTCCAGTGCATTCAGGCTATACATTTTTTACCAGTATGTGTGTTCCCTGGGAATCGAACCCACGACCTTTTGCGCTGCTAATGCAATGCTCTACCACTGAGCCACAGGAACATTTTAATTTTAATGGTAAATAACTGAAAAATGCTACAGTAAAAACTTGTTAAATGGATGCACAGCAGCTTTGGCACTATGCATCTATGTATCGCTACGTATTATGATTATTGTTCTTTGGTCTCATTGGTTTGTTAGCATGTGGGTGATTTTAATGCGCAAGAAAACTGCTCGGCCAAATGTAAAAAAATGCTGCCAGATCTCGATTACGGCATTGTATTTAATATAAAACTAATGTGTAAAAGTGTAAAACTGATGTGTGGTGTGTGTGTGTGTGTGTGTGTGTGTGTGTGTGTGTGTGGCAACATCCCTACTTTTGAATCAACACCTGCCATGATGTTTCTTATCATATCTGATGAATTAGTTCGCATACCCAGTTAAAGAAGTATGGAAGCCCTGAACCACAACGTGAAAAAAATAAGAAAAATTAAGTTTGGGGGGAAATAATGTCTTTGATTCTTCCTGAGCTTAAGTTGGTTTGCTTTGGTGGTTGCAACAAACTAAATAAATGTGTTTCTCTAATACACGTTGGTCACAAATATTGGTACCCCTAGAAATTATTATGAGTAAAATATATTGAAGTATATACCCATTCAGATTTACAATTTTTAGCATGCTTAAGAACATGAAATTGTCCAGCCTTGGCTTCCTGTTTCATATTACTATAAATATGAGGGAACACAAAGGATAAATTCTCTTAATAATACATCAGTAAGTAAAACCAAAGAATATAGTTCTAATGTGCAGCAAAAGATTGTTGTGCTTCACAAAATAGAGTGGCTAAAGTGGCTGTACAAAAATTCCCATTTCCAACTGGAGAATTGGAGAAAATAGTTGAGTCAACAGATAAAAAAATTAAAACCTGAGAAATCCTATAATGGGCCATGGTTGGATCTTGCATTAAGACAATAGTCCAAAATAAACATCAAAATCAACAAAAAATGGGTTCAACAAAAAAAGTTCTGCCATGGCTATTCCAGTCCCCTGACCTGAACCCTATGGAAAACTTAAGAGGAGGGTCTGTATGGAAGAGTGGTCTCTGATCTCCTGTCAGGTGTTCTCCAAACTCATCAGGCATCATAGGAGAAGACTCAGAGTTAGGGTGCCAATAATTGTGGCCAACATGTATTAGAGAAAAACATTTATTTTATAATGAGATTTTCCCCACATTTTCAATTGTTTTACTTCAATGAAAGGTTAGGTTTTTGAGAATGTTTTGAATGTTTTTTAAGGTGGTTGTCAGTATATTACAAGGGTAACCGATTTTAAACAGATTTTAGTCATTTGATATATTTACATTATTTCAGGTCACGAATTATGTTTTTTTTTACTGTTTACTGTTATTTATCAATCTATATAACTTCAAATTTTGCTTCCGTATTTTTTACAGTAAAATTCTGGCTACCACAGCTGCTGTTTTTTACTCTAAATAACACAGCATTTTTTATAGTTTATGGTTAAAGGGGTCGTATGATGTGATTTCAATTGTTCCTTTCTCTTTGGAGTGTTACAAGCTCTTGGTGCATAAAGAAGATCTGTAAAGTTGCAAAGACTAAAGTCTCAAAACCAAAGAGATATTCTTTATAAAAGTTAAGAGTCAGCCACGCCCCCCTAAAACGCCTCGTTCTAACACGCCCCCACATATCTACCTCACTATGTGGGAAGATTTGCATAACGCCGCCCAAATGTTGACGCAAAGAAAGAAGGCGTAACTTTTATTCTCGCTGTAGTATTGTTGCTGCCGCCGCCATGTCGTGAAGACGCTGTGTGATTCGTTGTGAAAGCGAAACTACTTTGTTTGGTCTTCCAAAAGAGGACACGACTAGAAATCAGTGGTTAAGTTGTATTTACAACACTGTTCCAGAACAGTTCAACCCAAATATTCAGATGTGTGCAGCGCATTTTATGGAGGACTGTTTCCTGGGAGATTAGAGCAACGTGTAAAAAGACAGTATAAATCCCATTTCATTACACCAAATACACAAAATAATGTTCTTTTTAGCAACATCATATGACCCCTTTAATACTCAGGGTTAAAGTTTTCATGAAACTGAAGTTGTGATCATCTTTTCTTCCCTATTGTGAAGTATATCCGAGTGAAACAGCTTCTTAAACAAGAAAAAATGTAGGGCAGGATTTAATTTGGTCCATCAGGAAGCTGTGTCTATTGAAAATCCACATAGCTTTGTTTGGCACAAAAGTGTTGGTGAAACTCACTGGTCACGTAGAAATAGATCAGTCGTTCATCTCTTCCCACTTTGTTCTCTGCCGAGCACTTGTACATAGCTGACACATTGGCGCTCTGAATAACCAAACGGCTGACAGTCTGTGGAAACAACAGAAGCCATTTCAAAGACTGACTTGTTTTCATTTGGATCACAGGCAATTCTGTCATTATTTCCTTACGTTGTTGTTACAAACCTGTATAGACTGCCTTCTGTGCAACACAAAAGAAGATGTTTTGAAAAATAAGCCAGTGGGGTTCAATCTCCTTTTGTGCTCAACAGAAGAAAGAGGTTCAGAATGAAATACAGTAAGAGTAAATAAATAATGACAGAATTTTTACTTTTTGGTGAACTATCCCTTTAAGCTTTATACTGTATTAGTCTCTCTTTCCCCTGTCACTCCTATTCCCAGGGTCACACACAGGAAATAACCTCACAGGTGTGACAGAAAACAGGAAGAGAGTGCTGTGTTAATGTGTGTTTATTCCCTCTCCATCCAGGAAGCAAGAACTGGAAGATGTGTTTAAATATTTCGAAAGTGGAAATTGTAACGCATTCGCCCCCACCACCTCCCTCACCCTAGATGTCAAGTTTCGGATATCTGGTGGCACATAAAACACTCAGGGTTCAGGTTGCGGGCACATAAATTTGGTTCAGACATTCAAGGGAAACCTTCAGGAAATAAGAATAATTCAAACAGGAAGTGAACCTTTTCTTTCCCATCCACCATCTCAGTCAAAATTTCAATACTCTCGATAGGATTGACAGCGTGTTCAGGATCCAAACCGATCCAGTTTTGACAGACAGGAATCTTGTCTCGTTGACCCCTTCGACCCCTGTGAAAATATAAACACAACTATGAATACCACTGAACATGTTTACAAAATGTCTGTGGACAAAACATCAGTGTCACTGCATTTATAAACTCTAAGAATATTACTCCCTAACGTGTGTGTGGGAATGAGAAGGAGGGCGGGAGAGCGGGAATATCAGATGCAGGATGCGCACATTGACAGTTCCCACACCAGGAAGAGCTTTTAGATGCGTCTGTCTTCCTGTGTGTGATGAGAGCTAAGTAAGGAACGACAAATGAAGGCCACACACAAGCGTTAGCCTTTAAACCATTTCAAAGAATTAACACAGTGGGTCTGTTGCAAAACCTAGTTAGCAGTCTACCTAGAAAGCATTTTAAGGCATCATACAGCACGTCATGACACAAGGCTTGATTGAAAATAGTATCGAATGAAATCACATTCCAGGGGGCTCCCAATCTGATCAGGGCCCTTAGAATCATCCCAACCTTACACACAATATAAGGCAGTGAAATAATAAAATAAACTTCCAAACTGGCAAGAGATGTCATAAATATATTTTTTATAAAGTATAGTATATAGAAAAAAAATTATACAGTTTAATCAAATTAAAAATGATTATTTTTCCCAATTAGCGTGTGCTCCTTTGAAAAGAAGGCAATTCCAGAATGCACTGCTCTGAACAAAAATATGTATCCAAGGTACATATACAGTATTGGAATACAGTAATAAAATAAATATAGCCTGTTTACAATATTTAAAACATATTTTTTGACTTGTCTTGCCATCTTGGATCATTTTTTTCACTGAGCAGTGCATTCTTGGATTGCCTTTTCTGCCAAGGATACTCGCAGTGCTGTCTTAAGAAGGTATCTTAAAAAGCAGCATATTTATAATATCTCCTGACCTCTTCGCAATCTTCTATGATTGCATTCATTCAGCTAGTAGCAATGCATTATGGACATACACTGCTAACTATATTAGTGATAAAAGATATCTATATTACTGTTCACACCAACAGATGATAAAGTTCTGTTCATTATAAGTGCGCACTGAAGTGTTGTCTTCTGCTGCCTTAAATGTTCAATATTTTGATTCTGATTGGCTGTCAATGTTTGAAGATCATTCTATAAGCGATTCCGACAATATCGTTCCTCAGTGTCATTAAGGTTATAGCTGTGGTGTGGACTTAGAATTGTTATTTACACATACTGTAAATTTGCGAACCTACCTTTTAACACCAAGCACGATAACTTTCCACTCACGCAAAGTTGGCTTGAGTCATGTAGCACCAAAAAAAAAAAAAAAAAACTGCTTAGGGCATAGATTGCATAGCCAACTGCAGAGCCAACTTTTATTAAAATCCCACCATGCCAGCTGTGAATTAGCCATATATTGCTTTAAAGACTGTATAGGTAGGCGGCTCACTTGGTTTTGGAATGGTGCTAATATCTACACCCTCAGAGTGGAACTCACAGCCTGATATCAAGAAATAATAACTGCTGATAAATATATAATGCACTCTGAGTGCTGGTCTGAGTGTGATCAAGGACTCTAGGCCTCAGCTGTGAGATGGGAATTGCGGTTCGCCTCCGGCTCTCTCTGGACCTGTCTGAATGATTCAGCTGCTGCCCGTAGCGCAGTCCCTCCGACCCGGACTCTAGAAGCGACTCAAACCACAGAGAAGATCCAAGGCGTCCTCTTTCAGGGCCAGAGGATGCTTAAATGCCTCTGTCTCTGTGTTTCCTGTTGTTTAGACGACAGGCCTCTGTCCTTCACACTGTGCTCTCTCCAAGCTGAACACTATAAATATCCCTAATGCTCTCCTAACCTCCCCACCTTCCCCAGCTGCCTTATCTCCAGTCAACAAGGAAGAAAAGCTGCCACCACGCCGCCCACTCAGCCTTTACTGCAGCAAAAATAAACAAGGCTTCTGAAAACACGGGAAAGAGCATCTCCGACCAGTAAGAGACTGTGGGCACATCGCCAAAAGGGACAAAAACGATCCACTCTGAACTCAACGTGAACCGCAAGCGCTGGCGTTCAACATTCGATAGTGATTTCGACAGCTTCGCCAGATCAACTAATACTCCCACTGATCCAGTGCTGACACTGGGAGCGCAATCCCTTCAGAGCGGCAACATCCTGAGACCTGAGATGTTTGGAGCACCTCTTAACCTCTCAACAGTCACTTTGGATGAAAGCGCCTGCTAAAAGCATAAATACAAATGTATATTCTCAGCCCTACGACATGAATTCTTGACAGGCAGAGGTTTTTAGCATGATTCAGAAAACGTGTCAGATGTGGCGTTTCGATCCAGTGGTTTCTTACAGGGTTCTGCGTGTGCTGTTGAGACCGCAGGGGCTCCACGGCCTCCACTGCCAGGTGATGGTGGCTGGAGGGGTCCCGGTGGCGGTGCAGGTGAGCGTCTGTCGACTGCTCCTCCTGTAGGGGTTAGTAGGTGTTGCTGCCTCCTTCTCATGGATCTGAGGAGGAACTAACCATGCAAATCAAGAAATGTAAGACAAATATCACTATAAGACTTTAGAATAAGTTTCCATTTGTCAGCATTAGTGAATTAAATTAGTTAACATGAACCAGCAATAAAAACTTACTAATTAAGCAGTTATTAATCATAGTTCACGTTAATTTCAACATTTACTATACGCTTTTAATTTACTAATACATTATTAAAATCTGTAATTGTTACTATTATGTAATGTACCTGAGCTAACATGAACTACTAACTATCAGATCTAAACAGTTCTTTTAAATTGCTATATTAATTTGCATTATCACTGTTTTTACTGTATTTTGTATCAACGAGACTTCTTTCTAAAACCTGTGGAATCATGTTAATGATTCCAAACCTTTGACCGGTAGTGTATCTATAAAGCGACCACAGCCATGATGTCTTAAAATTTTAGTCCATGCTTTTTAGCTTTCACCTGCCATCCTTATGCTAGTGCAGGAAAAGAAAAATGCATATCCAATAAGGTTTTTCATGTGTTATTTTTCATCTTCATTCACTTGATGAATCATCATTATACTACACCTATAATCTTTCGGTTTCCAGCTTAGATTTTTAACCACCAAGGTACAGCAACCCTGATTTCTATTTGATAATGGATCAACCTAATACAAAACTGCAGATATTTCATATAAGCATCATTGAAAGAGTTACCATTGACTATGAGAGTAAAGTTGAGTCTTTTCTCCAGAGCTGCACGTGTGTTTTTCAGGACCAGAGTGTATTCTCCAGCATCCTGCTTACACACCTCCCTGATCTCCAAAGCATGCTGCTGGACCCTAAACCGGCTGAACTCTGGCCGTCTGGTGATCAGTTTGCCATTCTTATACCTGCACACATATAGATGATTTACAACATTATAGTGTTTGGATAAGTATATGCACATTCATGACTATTTTTAAAGATGAAACGTGTCCATGACATTTTGTTTCCAAGACAGGACATTCAACATGAAGAAAAATATAGGATGGCACTTGATTTGATCCTTTAAGGATTTATTGGATGGTAAAACGTCTCTATTTGAGGGCCTGGTGGTCAGCCAAAGCTGTTTCAGAAGTGGAGCAAGGTGATGTAATTTGATGACCGATTACATGATATAAAAAATACATTCAGATTATATGGCAAACACAGGGTTCACAAGTTGCTCATGTATGTTGACTTTTTTACCATTGTGTTTCTGGTAAGGGGTACGCTGACACTTTCACAGGCAGCCAGACAGATTTTTGTCCTTCTTTTGCCTCTATAACTGATCCATTCCTGAAGTCCAAGCTGATGAAAGGTTTCTCTGTGGAATTATGGAAGAAGAGCTGTTCCATTAGCAGTAATTTACGGTTTGTGTTTAAATGTATAATTCAGTCATGAAACTCTAGATGGCGCATTCTGACGGGGTGTTAACGTAACTGATGATATTCAGAGAGTTAAACAACTTGGCACAAGCTGATTGGTTCATGCTGCATATGCAGCCAATGAGCTTACTGCCTTGCATTTATATGGCTGGCTAGCATTCACTTGAGATTCCTGCAGCGCGCTTTTAGAGTTCTCTGAAACCCTCCACCTTCCCCAGCTCCACCTGTATAGATCTGCTACGGGGTTATTTTATATGCTATTTGTGCAGCAGCAGTATGTCTTAAATACTCATGGCACCGTATCGCCATATGCATTGGCAGTAGCAAGTTCCTGTACTTGCTTGCAGCAGCAGCAATAATCTACAACTACAGCAATAACCAACAGCAGCAGCAATTCAGCAGCAGCGTAGCAGATCTGTTCCGCCAAGACCAAATACATTAACATTGTCATATCCATCACCATGCTAAAATGTTCCGAGAGTTGTCATGATTGAACTATATATTATAATATTTCAATTTATAGTAGTACAGGCGTAGTTATTTTGTTACCTACCGTGAACTAAGACTACAGTAGTAAGCTCTCGTTTCACCTCCACACTACTGGCAGAGCAGGTGTAGTAACCGCTATCATCCACGTGAACGTTTCGGATTGTGAGGATACTAGAGGCTTCCGTGGCTTTGTCCAGGATGTTACGCACAGATTGAAAACTCGCCAGTCTGCTCTCCTGTCCGCACAATGCCAAAAAATATCTGATTAGTGGTCTGCCTTTTGTGTACTTATTGTGTACACTTGGTATTTGAAATGTCACCAATTAAAATACCACATAACTAGCTTTTCCCTCATTTTGAAAGGTCACTAGAACGACTATACCACAGTCACAGATCATTGTGAGTTATACTGGCACAGTGAGGTCTACGCAAAATATAAGAAATATATTATAAATATATGTAATATAAGATATGAATATATAATAGGTAGGCGGCTCACTTGGTTTTGGAACGGTGCTAATATCTACACCCTTAGAGTGGAACTCATAGCCTGATATCGAGAAATAATAACTGCTGATAAATATATAATGCACTCTGAGTGCTGGTCTGAGTGTGATCAAGGACTCTAGGCCTCAGCTGTGAGATGGGAATTGCGGTTCGCCTCCGGCTCTCTCTGGACCTGTCTGAATGATTCAGCTGCCGCCCGTAGCTCATTCCCTCCAACCTGGACTCTAGAAGCAACTCAAACCACAGAGAAGATCCAAGCAGTCCTCTTTCAGGGTCAGAGGATGCTTAAATGCCTCTGTCTCTGTGTTTCCTGTTGTTTAGACGACAGGCCTCTGTCCTTCACACTGTGCTCTCTCCAAGCTGAACACTATAAATATCCCTAATGCTCTCCTAACCTCCCCACCTTCCCCAGCTGCCTTATCTCCAGTCAACAAGGAAGAAAAGCTGCCACCACGCCGCCCACTCAGCCTTTACTGCAGCAAAAATAAACAAGGCTTCTGAAAACACGGGAAAGAGCGTCTCTGACCAGTAAGAGACTGTGGGCACGTCGCCAAAAGGGACAAAGACTATCCACTCTGAACTCAACGTGAACCGCAAGCGCTGGCGTTCAACATTCGATAGTGATTTCGACAGCTTCGCCAGATCAACTAATACTCCCACTGATCCAGTGCTGACACTGGGAGCGCAATGCCTTCAGAGCGGCAATATCCTGAGACTTGAGATGTTTGGAGAACCTCTTAACCTCGCAACAATCACTTTGGATGAAAGCGCCTGCTAAATGCATAAATGCAAATGTAAATTCTCAGCCCAACGACATGAATTCTTGACCGGCAGAGGTTTTCAACACGATTCAGATAGCATGTCAGATGTGACGAGTCGATCCTCTGGTCTCTTACAAGGTTCTGCGGGTGCTATTGAGACTGCAGGGGCTCCACGGCCTCCACTGCCAGGTGATGGTGACAGGAGGGGTCCCGGTGGCGGTGCAGGTGAGCGTCTGTCGACTGCTCCTCCTGTAGGGGTTAGTAGGTGTTGCTGCCTCCTTCTCATGGATCTGAGGAGGAACTAACCATGCAAATCAAGAAATGTAAGACAAATATCACTATAAGACTTTAGAATAAGTTTCCATTTGTCAGCATTAGTGAATTAAATTAGTTAACATGAACCAGCAATAAAAACTTACTAATTAAGCAGTTATTAATCATAGTTCACGTTAATTTCAACATTTACTATACGCTTTTAATTTACTAATACATTATTAAAATCTGTAATTGTTACTATTATGTAATGTACCTGAGCTAACATGAACTACTAACTATCAGATCTAAACAGTTCTTTTAAATTGCTATATTAATTTGCATTATCACTGTTTTTACTGTATTTTGTATCAACGAGACTTCTTTCTAAAACCTGTGGAATCATGTTAATGATTCCAAACCTTTGACCGGTAGTGTATCTATAAAGCGATCACAGCCATGATGTCTTAAAATTTTAGTCCATGCTTTTTAGCTTTCACCTGCCATCCTTATGCTAGTGCAGGAAAAGAAAAATGCATATCCAATAAGGTTTTTCATGTGTTATTTTTCATCTTCATTCACTTGATGAATCATCATTATACTACACCTATAATCTTTCGGTTTCCAGCTTAGATTTTTAACCACCAAGGTACAGCAACCCTGATTTCTATTTGATAATGGATCAACCTAATACAAAACTGCAGATATTTCATATAAGCATCATTGAAAGAGTTACCATTGACTATGAGAGTAAAGTTGAGTCTTTTCTCCAGAGCTGCACGTGTGTTTTTCAGGACCAGAGTGTATTCTCCAGCATCCTGCTTACACACCTCCCTGATCTCCAAAGCATGCTGCTGGACCCTAAACCGGCTGAACTCTGGCCGTCTGGTGATCAGTTTGCCATTCTTATACCTGCACACATATAGATGATTTACAACATTATAGTGTTTGGATAAGTATATGCACATTCATGACTATTTTTAAAGATGAAACGTGTCCATGACATTTTGTTTCCATAATGTGACGTTCATCAAGAAGAAAAATATAGGATGGCACTTGATTTGATCCTTTAAGGATTTATTGGATGGTAAAACGTCTCTATTTGAGGGCCTGGTGGTCAGCCAAAGCTGTTTCAGAAGTGGAGCAAGGTGATGTAATTTGATGACCGATTACATGATATAAAAAATACATTCAGATTATATGGCAAACACAGGGTTCACAAGTTGCTCATGTATGTTGACTTTTTTACCATTGTGTTTCTGGTAAGGGGTACGCTGACACTTTCACAGGCAGCCAGACAGATTTTTGTCCTTCTTTTGCCTCTATAACTGATCCATTCCTGAAGTCCAAGCTGATGAAAGGTTTCTCTGTGGAATTATGGAAGAAGAGCTGTTCCATTAGCAGTAATTTACGGTTTGTGTTTAAATGTATAATTCAGTCATGAAACTCTAGATGGCGCATTCTGACGGGGTAGATCTGCTACGGGTTATTTTATATGCTATTTGTGCAGCAGCAGTATGTCTTAAATACTCATGGCACCGTATCGCCATATGCATTGGCAGTAGCAAGTTCCTGTACTTGCTTGCAGCAGCAGCAATAATCTACAACTACAGCAATAACCAACAGCAGCAGCAATTCAGCAGCAGCGTAGCAGATCTGTTCCGCCCAGACCAAATACATTAACATTGTCATATCCATCACCATGCTAAAATGTTCCGAGAGTTGTCATGATTGAACTATATATTATAATATTTCAATTTATAGTAGTACAGGCGTAGTTATTTTGTTACCTACCGTGAACTAAGACTACAGTAGTAAGCTCTCGTTTCACCTCCACACTACTGGCAGAGCAGGTGTAGTAACCGCTATCATCCACGTGAACGTTTCGGATTGTGAGGATACTAGAGGCTTCCGTGGCTTTGTCCAGGATGTTACGCACAGATTGAAAACTCGCCAGTCTGCTCTCCTGTCCGCACAATGCCAAAAAATATCTGATTAGTGGTCTGCCTTTTGTGTACTTATTGTGTACACTTGGTATTTGAAATGTCACCAATTAAAATACCACATAACTAGCTTTTCCCTCATTTTGAAAGGTCACTAGAACGACTATACCACAGTCACAGATCATTGTGAGTTATACTGGCACAGTGAGGTCTACGCAAAATATAAGAAATATATTATAAATATATGTAATATAAGATATGAATATATAAAATATAAGAAATTGGAGCCCATTTTTTCTAACATTGAAATTTTTTTGCATTGTGCCAATATTTATGCCGACTTAACATTTTATTTTTAATGCATAAAAATGCATTATATAGACAATTCTAAAGAAGTACTTATACACAATGCAAAAAACAAACAAACAAACACACACACACACACACACACACACAAAATAAAATAAAATAAAATACAACCAGAAATAAAAATAGGCTTTATTTTCTTTATGCAAAATATACTTTTTTAGGCAAAATGTGACCTGAACATGAATTGCATGACTCCAATACACAAGCGATGCAGGAAACTAACTAAGGCTGATGCAGAAATGAAATCCTGGACCACTGAGACTGAGAGTGAAAATAATAACTGGATAGATGAGCAGATAAACACATGAGTGTGGGAGAATAATGAATATGAAAGTTTGCTTATATTAGCAGATAGAACGCAGATAGAATTACTATAGAACGCAATCACACCAAAGCCGATGCATTTTTAATCACAGCCCAATACCATCACAAATTAATTAGATAAAGGCCATTTATTCTGAATTGGACAGGTCATGTTCTTTCTCGTAGTTCAGTCAGAAAGAGTTGATTATACTGATAACTGTAATATGCAGTGTGGCCTGGTAATTACCTTCTGGCCTGGGTAGTCCCATTGGAATTCCACACCAGTTTTGAACTCGACCAGCGCTGTGCAGTTGAGCTCCAGACCCTCCCCCTGCATGAGCTCCACGGGCGAGTCCTCAGGAAACAGCTTGAGCTCGTAAAACTTCAGTCCTGTTGGGTGTTGCAAACATGGACTTGTCAGCACTTTTCAAGTTCTTGGATCCATGGATGTAGTATGTGTAGCATGCTGTCTCCACAATGATACTAGTGTGTTGTGGGTGGTTGCCAGGGCGCTGCTATGTGGTTGCTAGATGCACTGGCCGGTTTTTAATGTACCGATATACAGTACCGCTTAAGTGAGATTTTGGGGTTAGACTATATTTTATGATGTCCTTGTTGAAGTGTAATTACACAAATAAATACTGAATAATATTAATTAACAGCATGTACTTATAGGGTTAGGGTTAAGGTTTGGTTTAGGGTTAGTTGCTTGTAACTATGCATTGTACTTTACTGTTATTACTGTAGTAACAAGAACACTGTGAAATAAAGTGTTGCTGATGTTTTTTTTTGTGTGGCAGTTTTATAATCTTCTATGTGAAAATGCCAGTCTTACTATTTAAAATAATAATTTGACCCACATTATTTGAGGTATGAACCACAAACAATGCGGAACGAGTTATGTATTGAGTTTACAAGTGTCTTCCTTAGTAAACACCACTACTAATCACACTTTCTCAGCAAATGTTAAAATATTGTAAAATTACAGGATCTGGCATTGAATGACGTGTTTCAATGAAAGGTCTTCTTTACTGGCCCTTTCTGTGTGTGTGTGTGATCAGTGTGAGTAGTAATAACCTCATTAATCTAAATAAACCCAACTATGACTTTGTGAGTTGTTGGTAATTTGTAAGTTTAAACAGGCCCAAATAAAGCAAGTGAAGCAAACAAAGCCACTGAGTGAGTTTTATTAGATATGCTAATGCAATATTTATTCAGGAGGTCAGCTGGTATGGACGGTAACACTCTGCTGGCTCTACAGCACCACGTAAGTGAAGCAAAGTTTTCATTTTCCCCTCTTGAGTAAAAAGGCTATTGATCTTGGCGAATGTTTTGTATGACCGTCACTTTAGATTAAAAAAGAAGGATGATGACCTCATGTAGCAGTGCAATGATAAAGTATTTCTGAGAGGTCCCTCAGCAGGATGGGAGAAGATCACCGCCAACTCCAGAACCAGCATATGGAAAGAAAATCTACTATCTGGACAAATCTTGCTTTCAGTATGATATGAAATGTAAAGTCTACATCATAGATAATTTTACTCATTAAATCATCAAATTATACTTCAATCAATTTAGCGACTTACACAATAACCTACATGACGTTTAACCAAGGAAAACATGTTTCTAGATCAACAAACTTTGTTGGTTCTGAAACAACATTCCTATTAACCAATCAGCCGTAAACCTACTGCAGCAGGCAGGGCTGGTTGAGAAAGCTGTTCCCACCCCTAACCGCAACCTTAAAATCAAAAGATGGAAACTGGAATGTGATTGTTGACACTGATTGTTTGATGGATGGATGTTTGTTGTTCATGTCGTTCTGCACATAAGTGTCTGCCAAATGGTTTAAATCTAAAATATAAATGATCCCTCTTGGCAATATCACCCATTTTTTTCATTGTATTTTGCAAAACAGAGAATTCAACTTACTCAATAACATCTTGACATTTTATTTGCTATTATAGCCATAACCATTAATAATGTTAACTATTAAATTACTGTGTTAAAAACTGCCAAGATTTTAGACAGAATGCATTAACGCCTAAAACAGTATGTGTCTACCGGGTAGCATTAACCAATAGCCTGCACAGTCTTCAGGCAAGTTATTGCTTTTTGAAGAAAGATTCTCAAGAACAGGAATGTGTGTCAAAAAAAATCTAAAGATTTCATGCTAACGTAATGCTAGACAGTTATGATATGAAGGGCAGCTATTCAAATGAATACTTACCTGTGGCCTGCAGAATATATATAGATGATCTGTGCTCGTTGTTGTGGACTGAGGTGGAGCAGAAGAAGCCGAAGAGGATGGAACTGTTCTCAAAGATGTGTCTGGGAACCGACCAGCCCCTTTTATTATTCCAGGTGATCTCATTGCCTTCTAGAAGCAATGGAGCCTGCTCTAACTGTATGAACAACAATACATTCAATTCACACATCATCTGAAAGTTTTAAGTTTTTTAGGGTCTTCACGAAATGTCTGTAACATACTTTGGTTAAAATTCCTCAATTGTCATGCATGTCTCTTTAAATGATAATGAGTTACTGCTCATCCCACCCATCTCTTGCTGCCTGGGACTCCGCATATGGCCTGGAGGTGGTGTTATTCAAATAGCTAGCTATCTACCTAATACCAGCTGCAAATTGAAACAGGGCACTGTATATGGCACAGTTTCAGACTCAGACAGCGCATAACAAACTGGCTACATGTTTTCTTTTCAGCTTTTATGAGCTGGCAGACATGCTAGAAACCTAACTAAATGCAAAAAAAAAAAAAAAAAGTGAAAATTTTATCCGATGTCCCCTTTATATTGAAAATTCTGTTGTCTTTCCACCCCAATGCCACTCAAAACTCCCTATTGAATGAAATGTTAAAGCTGCTTTTTTCCATGCAATAAAATTCATGGTTATGATGGCTATCATGGTTATCTATGGAAGCCCGTTTCCGCCACTGAATAAAAAAATTAAAAAAGGTAATTGCGACTTTTTATCTCACAATTCTGACTTTTTTTCTCAGAATTGTGAGATATAAACTCACAATTGCGAGCTATAAAGTCAGAATTGCGTGATATAAACTCACAATTCTGACTTTTTTCACAGAATTGTGAGATATAAACTCGCAATTGCGAGTCAGTAAGTTCATTTTAACAAAATATAAACGGACCCAGAGCTTTCTGCCCCATTTCAACACTACAGACTTTGCCCAGTGAACTCAGCCCATTAACTATGATTACCTGGAGAATAACCAAGTTGCTAAAATTCTGGGGGAAAAAATCAATGTTTATTTAAATTACTGTTTTCATTTCCTTTAGCTTGAGAAGCTTTGTCACTTGAGTCAGCTAAGGGCTAAAGTTACACTTATGCTGCATATACAGTAACACTAATTATCCTGGGTTTGATCTCTAAAATAATACAAATAAAGTCAATAAGTCCCCTAATCCATTTGGCAGAAACAGAGAGATCAGGTGAGCTGCTGTTGGAAGTGTGTTGGAGGACCTACCAAGAAGAGAGTGACTTTCAGGTCAGGATCTGAAACCAGGCATGGCACTTCAATGTGTGTTTGAGAATCCGTTATGAAGATTGCCTCCATGCCGTTCTCATTTCTCTTGATGAATGGATGTTGAGGGTCTGTATGTTTGAAGAAAACCGACATTAGTTCAGTTGTCTATATTTTTCTTAAGTAAAACCTGTCCCCTTTGTTACCTTAAACCAAGCCCAACAACATTACAGGAAGTACAACTTATTGCTAATAGGTCCCTTCGGATGATACCACAAATTTTAAAAGCAGAAATGTGAAGCTTCTGTTTTTTAATACATTTCCATGAATCATTTAGGAAAAATGTTTGATATTTGAGCTGTAACGTTGGTGGATCAGCCTCTGGTTATGTGTTACCGACATAATTTCAGTGGCCAATGGTGGTCTACATTCTAACACAAGTCATACATACACAAGCATGCAAATACAAGGAAGCAGTCTCTGTTCTGGTGATAAACGTCCATACTCAAGAGGGAGACAGAGATTCCTTCAAATGTTTGTGCCATTAAACCATGTGTTTAGGTTGCACCACGTTATGAATTGCGGTCTGACACCAGCTGCGCTTGTGAAGCTAGAGGCGTTTGCATTCACAGACTTGCATAGAGGAGATGGTAATACTCCAAATGATCCCAAATCACGGTCATACTGTCAAAATATTGTGCATATATTAAACATTTGTTCGTGGCACTTTACACTTGCCTCCTAGACTTCCACTGTACATGTATGACTGTACACACATTTTTCAAAATGATTTTCTGTGCCAATCAACAGCCTGTCACAGACATTGTTGATAAAGCTTAAGTATTTAACCCATAATACTCCTTTAAAGCCAAGACTTAACATTCCACCTCAAGTTCTTTGCCTGAATATACACAGTTTTGGCCAGATTTAGTCTGTGGACCATCTGAAATATCTAACAGTGCAGATTTTTATGGCAAAACTCTATCAACAGTCTCCAGCACCGTTCCTTAAACCACTTAATGACAGCCTTTTGTCTTGGTCAGCATCTAAAACAAACCTCTCCAGCTTTCACTTCAGTGGGAGGTCACAGCGCTGTTTCTAAGCCCTTATTTGAACATCACCTGGTGATGCCTGCATCTCTAGAGCCGCCATTATTCTAAAGAGTGTGATTTTTACCCACATGGCTTAAAGCAATCACTCCAAGCTCTCGGAGTCCAAACAAAAGGTTTGTATCTTGAGGTTTATGTTTCTGCCCCGCGGTGGTCTGCATACACAGACATAATAGGAACAATATACAAATCCTCACAGTTACAGTGCGTCACCATAAATCATCTTCAGGAGGTGAATTGCTTTTTTGAGGGTGCTTTCCGAAGAGACTGGGAGGTAGAGGTCTACACGGAGGACCCGAGACCCGAGGACCCGGGAGACGGGTCCGGGTCGGTTCAGTGTAGCACATTTATGGGTCTCTTCGGGTTCGGGTACGAATTTTTGGACCCGTGTAGACCTCTACTGGGAGGCACTGGAGGGCATGACATGTAGCTATAACGCTGATAAATCCGAGAGGCAGCGGGAACTATAAGCATTTAACTGAAGCCATATGCAGCCAATTGCCATTCTGCTTTACACTCACTGCTAATTTATAGCTGTGATTTCAGCTGGCTCTGATCAACCCACTGGTAAGATCTGTGGAATCCGTATTGGCATCTTGTCAGGAGAAATCACCCGGCATTTCACACGAGTGAGTGAGTCAGCTGACTCTTTGATCAACTGGTCGAAAACCAATTGGTTACAAATACAGAGCTGGATTGTGTTACGAAGATAAACAATCCCCCTGTGAATCGTTAAAGAAAGACTTCAACCATAAATTCTCTCATTATTTACCAACACACATCATTGCAAACTTGCAAGTTTTTGCTATTTTCTGTAGTAGAGAAAAATAAATAAACTTTATTTAATTAAGCGCCTTTAAAAGAAGCTTCTCAAAATGCTTTATATTAAAAACAACTTTAACAATACAAGCATTAAGAAAAAAAAACTTAACAATTAACTAAAAGCAAACCTAAAGAAATAGTTTTAAGGTAAGATTTAAAAGTATCAAGTTAGAATGTCTGTCAAGCTCCAAAATGGCCTAAAAGTCCAAGTGCCAGATTTACTAAAAATTTTTTACTAAAAAGCAAATTAGCATGACCGAGCAATTACATTGAAATGCCGATGGGAGTGGAAAGTTCTGTGAGTGATCTACTGATAAAACGTGAAATAAAGAACACAGACACAGCCGAATCATTTACATTATGACCATCGCAATCCACTAAGAGCAGTACAAACAAGCAGAGCCGATGATAATAAGTGTCAGGGTTCTGTCACTTCGGTCTAGTGTTATTCATGGTTTTGTGACAGAGCCCTGACACTCCCGTCATGTCATTGTTTTCATGTGAGCGTGCGGCTTCGAGAGTGCTCGAGCCGTGCGTTCTCGTCTGCGTGTACTGTTTCATGTTGGAGCGTGGTGTTCAGATACCGGCACTCATGTCTTGTTGAGTTTCGGTTTCGTGTCGGGGTCCGGACACTCGCGCTCCATGTTCTGTCTGTTGTGGGAGCGTGCGGTCTCGAGTTCGCTCGGCCGTGCGCTCTTCTGTCCACGTGTGTTGTGTTTTGTGTAGCACGCGGTTTGTGCTTTTCTTGTTGTCTTGTGTGAACACGCGGCTTTTGAGTTTTCTCATTAGCTGCGTGTTCGTGTCTTTTTGTTCAAGCACATGGCTTGTGATTGTTTTGCTGGCCATGTGCTTGTGTTTGTTTTTGTGTGAGCACTTGGCTTTTGACTTTGTTTCCTGTGTGCCATGTGCTCTCATGTCAATTGTCTTGACCCCACCCATCTTGTTACCTGATTATTGGTTAATTTGCCCCACATGTGTTCCCTCGTTACCCTCCTCATTTACTCTCTATTTATTGTCCTTGTGTTTGCAGTCCCGAGCGAGTTTGTCGTCGAATGTTCCCTGTCGTGTGCCTTGTCCTGCCATCAAGTCAAGTTGCCAGTTGTTTTTTTCCCCCCTATGGGGTAGTTTTTGTTTGTTTGTTTGTTTGTTTTGTTTTGTTTCTGCCTTTAATAAAGCCCTTATCTTCCTGCAATATTGAGTCCTCGCTCCATCCTTCATCCCCAACCCTGACAATAAGGTGCGTGTCATCGACTAACAACACAGGCACAAATGAGTTAAGACATGCTTTTTTTGGGCCGTAAATAATGGCACAAATACCAGTAAAATGACTAGCGCAAACCTTAGTAAATCATGTTGCGTTATTCATTTAAATACTCACCTCCCATAAATTTAGCGTCTGAAAGGGAAACTCCTACAAATGCATAAGTCAAGTCACCTTTATTTGTATAGCGCTTTATACAATACAGATTGTCAAAGCAGCTTTACAGTGTTAAATAGGAAAATAGTTCGTCAACGATGCAAACAAAATTCAATTCTTCTGTAAAGCAGCTCTAAAAAGAGGACAATAGTAAACAGTAGTAAAAATAGAAAATATGCAATAAGGTCAGCTGGAAAAATGACTTTTCAGTGCTTATTTTTCACTATGCGTCTTTAGTAAATCCTGACAGTAGTTTTTTAACGCCAAAGGGGGTTTTTATGCTGGCGCAAGCTGTTAGTAAATCTGATCCCAAGTCTTCTGAAGCCATACACTAGTCTTGTGAGATGCATAGTCAGATATTTAAGTTGTTCTTCAATGATTATTATAGGAGAACCAATGCTAGTTTGGCATTGATGCCCAACTAATCCAAAACAAAGCAATCACCATGCTTTTCCAGCTAGTCCAGGTGTGTCGGCAGACTATTTTGGCATGTGAACACAGGATAAATGTGAACTTCGTTGGATTGTAGGGACTACTTCTATGTCCTGTTTTTTTGTTCTTTTGATCACCATAACCTGCCATTGTGGCTGAATGATTCTTTTCGGGCTTCAGTGTTGTCCACTCAAGTATTTAGATTAAAAATATGGGCAGTTTCATAAAGTTTGTAGGCCTGGTTTCAAAAACCCTTTCCCAGATAAATGTACAAGTGACATGACTGAATGTTGAATAAAAGATTTTTGCTGAAAAGGCCAATTTATTTATGAATCCAGGCTTGACATCCGAATGTAATGTTAACAAGTACATTAAACTGTAGCTAAACTCGTATCAACATTACTGAGGTGATACAGTGCTCAAGCTATCAAACTCAAAATAAATATTCTTCCTTATATGATAAGGTGGACAGTGGCAGGGTAACAGTGAATGTACTTTCTCCGTAGTGGTGATATTAGCAGATTTGGCATTGTGTAAATTTCTTTATTGCATTCTTATCTTTAGTTTATTCTGTATAAAAGCTCTTTCCTAATCCCAGGCCGTCTCAGGGTAAACCAAACATGTTCTAACTTCTAAGCGTGTTCATGTATAATCTTCTCTGATCTTCTGAAGAGGGCTGATGTTTTGAATGAGATGTTTATGATGTCTTTGTCTAAAGTTTCTGTTTTCTTTGGGTGACAGACAAAGATGGCCTGGCCAAGCATTCTTTGAAGGGAGTCAAATAAAAATGGGATTTGTGATTTGGTTTGCCTCAGGAAAATGCCACAAAAGGGACCAGACACTGATATTTAACTAAATTGAGGTTAATTTACACAAATAACCTAAAGAACAGGGAGGAACCGCAGTGCATTTGTCTTTAACATTAACATTAACTGCAGGCTCATTCTAACAACAACATTTAAGCACCATTTGAGTCTTCATAACTTCCTACACATTTAACCCTGACACATTCTGAGGTAGCACTTTATTTGTAGTTAGTAGAACGTCTAAAGTGGACTATCAAAATACAGTGTAACCCATTCAGAAATGTAACTGAAGTTGATACAAAGCATGATTTTATATATTACAGCTATATAAACAGGGATGCACATAAGTTTTTCAGTCTGGGTTTCATGAGAGCACCTGGAGATTTGGTTTGGTGCTCACACTGCGCATAGTGTGACCCATTATATATAACTATTAAAAACAAAATAATAGTAATAATAGTATTATTGCACTTTATTATTATTATTTTTTTTTTATTAAAATAAACAAAATAGTAAATAAATTGTGATAATACTATTACATTTTGAAATAAAAAGTGATTATTAAAAATACAATAATTTTATGGTGCACTTAAAAAATAAAATGATAATATTTACATTTTCTTTTGTTTATTTAAAAGATTTTTTTAATATGAATTTTCAACAAATTTGAACCTAAAATCAGCAAGCTTTTATTTAGGCAGGTTGCCGGCAAGTAAGTATCTGTGCTGCCGGTTTTGAGCGAGGCTCATCAATGAATGAAATGTCACAAAAAATGTTCGCATTTTGCTCTGAAACCAGCAGCGCATAGCCTAGATTTTTGTTTTCAGTTCAAATGGAAATCTTACACTGTATTACAGTAAGTAATCTAAAACTGTGATTTTACATTAACAGTTGTCAACCGTGTCGGTACGCAAATGAGCGGTCTGAACTTATTTACCAAGTACTAGAGATATGCCGGTATCAAATTTTCATGTTGCGATTAATTGCTAATGCTTTTATCACGGTATGTGGTATGATCACGATGTTGAAATTTAGTTTTAAAAAACGATAACAATATCGTGCATGTTCATTACCGTGATATATCGCATTACCGAATACCGGCACAAGTCTACCCAGTACAATTTTTATTTTGGTCACACATGCACACCTGTGCACCGTTTGCATCCTGTGCATCCCTGTATATATATATCACAGCTCACCAAAACTGAATGATACGACCAGAATTTATTCCAATAAGAAAGCTAAGTTTTAATTCTAGTAAGAAAGTTGGTCCCACTTTATATTAAGTGGCCTTAACTACTATGTAGTTACATCAAAAAATAAGTACAATGTACTTATTGTGTTCATATTGTATTGCAAAACACTTTTGCTGCTATTGAGGTGTGATACGGGTAAGGTTAGGGACAGGTTTGGTGGTCTGGGTAGGTTTAAGGGTGGGTTAAGGTGTAAGGGATGGGTCAACAGTGTAACTATAAATGTAATTACAGAAATTAATTACAGATGTAATTACGTGCAGATATTTTTCAAATATAAGTACAATGTAAAAACATATATGTACACAATAAGTGCATTGTACTAAATTATTAATTTAAATGTAAGTACATAGTAGTTAAGGCCACTTAATATAAAGTGGGACCAGAAAGTTAGTTTGTTTACAGTTCTCACCTCGCACAAAGACAAAAATGCTGACTGCTGTGGTCCCATCGATGATGTATTTGATGTCCTGGTAGAAGCAGCGGTAGTACCCTGAGTCATTGGCCTGGGTGTTGGTCAGTATTAAGGTCTTGCAGTAGGGTTTCCCAGGCTCCCCTTGACACTCCTTCACCCTGACTGCTCTGTGGCCCGGGGTGTCAACAGGTGACTGCTGATCCTGGCGATCAGTAAACTCCACTTTACTCAAAGACACTTCAGGCCAGCTCCAGTCCAGAATACGCTGTCCCCTGGTGGAATGGGTCAGATAATCACATTAAAGTCAGTGTCATTCCAAATTTTTCACCAAAACATTGCCCCATGGTACACAACCACATAATACACATAATACACAACCACAGCTTGAGGGTGTAAATTCTGAGTGAAAAAAGTGGTTTATACCCCAACAGTTCACCTTATAGACAAGACTGACTATCGCTGATTAGATCAAGTTTGTCTATTTATTCTGACTAAAACTATTTATTCTGGGAATTCTTGGCAAGAAATGTCTGCAAATTTTGAAGGGATTAGAGGTAAATATGTTGGATCGCCTCCCTGCATGTTCATACCACACGTATTTCTAAACTTAACCATCCAATCACTTCCAAATTCAACATTTTCCTAGTTTTTGTAATAGCTGACAAGCTTATCCGATTATTCAATCAAAAATGAGCAAATCTGTGTCTTGATTGTTTATTTAACTAGACATTTAATTCCATTTGGTACCAACAAGTAATTTAACCTAGATGCATTAGGGTAGTCAATGTTTAATGTGTCCCTGGACAAAAAAACCAACATCAACATTTTCAGAAATAATGCATATAAATGTAAGAAAAAATGTCCAATTTAGGTTTTGTAACTGGTCACAGTTTAAAAATGTTTTTTATCTTACCTATTTTATAATTGCTCTGTGGTGTGACTTATTAATTTTTAAAAGTATAAATATTTCATATTTAAAATAAGCTGCATGCATAATAATTATAAAAAAATAGCAAAATGCTGTTTCAAGTAGCTTAAGACAGAAAATGGTAAAATATTCAAGAAAGAGTTTAGTATTTAAAGTACCCATTGATAGATCATTTGATAGTACCTGCATGTAATGGTCAATGTGTCGTTAGCGTTAATCACGAGCTGGTCTTTAGTGTTGTCAAGGGTGGGTGGACTCATAGAAAACCCAGTCACCAGACCTACAGGAAGAGAAAAGCATCATCATCATCATCACGAGATAATTTAGAGTACGTTCACAGCAGAATCTAAGAAACAATCAAATTCCCTTTATTTTCCAGGCACTTATAATCACTCCAGACAGATCCTTGGATGTCGTTTCACCGTGTGGAGGAGGTAAGGTCAAGTCTGTTCTTTGGGTTTTTAGTCCAATATAAATTACATTGCAGTTCCATTTAAAGTTTACACAATTTTTCTATTGAAGGAGTAGTTCACTTTCAAATTACAATTTCCTGATAATTTACTCACCCCCATGTCATCCAAGATGTTCATGTCTTTCTTTCTTCATTCAAAAAGAAATTAAGGGTTTTGAGGAAAACATCCCAGGATTTTTGTCCATATAGTGGACTTCAACAGTTACTAAACGGTTGAAGTTCCAAATTGCAGTTTCAGAGCAGCTTCAAAGGGCTCTACACGATACCAGACGAGGAATAAGGGTGTTATCTAGCCAAACCATCGGTCATTTTTCTAAAAAAAAAAAAAAAGTACATATATGCTTTATAAACACAGATGCTAGTCGTGCACTAGCTCGACTTCACGCATGACGTAATCAAGTCCAGTAAAGTCACCTTTATTTGTATAGCGCTTTGTAAAGCTGCTTTGACACAACCAGTATTGTATAGTGATAAACAGAAAAATAGATTGTCAATAATGCAAGAAGATAATAACAGAGTCATTTTTCAGTTAAAGTCAGTTCATTGATGATTCAGTGATGTCATCATCCAGTTCAGCTCTTGTCCAATAGTGTCTGTGCAATCAGTCAAGCGTCCCCAACTAAGTAAGCCAAAGGCGACAGCGGCAAGGAACCAAAACTCCATCAGTGACAGAATGGAGAAAAAACCTTGGGAGAAACCAGGCTCAGTCGGGGCCAGTTCTCCTCTGGCCAGATGAAACCAGCATGAAACCAGCATGGATCACGTTGGAAAGTTCACGCGTGACGTAGGCGAAAGCACCGACCCAACGTTTACAAAGCAAATGTGCAAAGAAAGTCAAACGCCCTTTACAAAAAAAGGTAAAACAATGATGTCAATCGATTTTGAAGTTGGAGGAGAAAATGAGATTTAGATTTTCCCCCTACCCTACCTTTCTGAACCGGAGTACACAGGCCCTGTCCCAAATGGAACACTTCATGTGCACTTGCGGTCTTACGGACTTACAATGGCCGCCGCATACACGTGTCTGTTAAGTCCACGAGACCTTAGGGTGTCCCATTTGTCATTTTAGCATTCAGAAGGGGCCCCCTTTGGCGGCCGTTATGCGCCCTCGATCCGCACTTCTGCCGAGCCAGCACTGGCGCAGGGCTCTACACGATACCAGACGAGGAATAAGGGTGTTATCTAGCCAAACCATCGGTCATTTTTCTAAAAAAAAAAAAAAAGTACATATATGCTTTATAAACACAGATGCTAGTCGTGCACTAGCTCGACTTCACGCATGACGTAATCAAGTCCAGTAAAGTCACCTTTATTTGTATAGCGCTTTGTAAAGCTGCTTTGACACAACCAGTATTGTATAGTGATAAACAGAAAAATAGATTGTCAATAATGCAAGAAGATAATAACAGAGTCATTTTTCAGTTAAAGTCAGTTCATTGATGATTCAGTGATGTCATCATCCAGTTCAGCTCTTGTCCAATAGTGTCTGTGCAATCAGTCAAGCGTCCCCAACTAAGTAAGCCAAAGGCGACAGCGGCAAGGAACCAAAACTCCATCAGTGACAGAATGGAGAAAAAACCTTGGGAGAAACCAGGCTCAGTCGGGGCCAGTTCTCCTCTGGCCAGATGAAACCAGCATGAAACCAGCATGGATCACGTTGGAAAGTTCACGCGTGACGTAGGCGAAAGCACCGACCCAACGTTTACAAAGCAAATGTGCAAAGAAAGTCAAACGCCCTTTACAAAAAAAGGTAAAACAATGATGTCAATCGATTTTGAAGTTGGAGGAGAAAATGAGATTTAGATTTTCGCCCTACCCTACCTTTCTGAACCGGAGTACACAGGCCCTGTCCCAAATGGAACACTTCATGTGCACTTGCGGTCTTACGGACTTACAATGGCCGCCGCATACACGTGTCTGTTAAGTCCACGAGACCTTAGGGTGTCCCATTTGTCATTTTAGCATTCAGAAGGGGCCCCCTTTGGCGGCCGTTATGCGCCCTCGATCCGCACTTCTGCGGAGCCAGCACTGGTGCGAGCTCCACAGCAGACTTCTACCCGACAGTCAAAGCGGCATTACGTCAGAAAAGTGCGGACTCAAAGGAAGACCGCAAGGGTTTAGGGTGCCATTTGGGACAGGGCCACAGACAAAGAGCTAACCGCACTTGACCTTTCCAAGGAGATTACGTAACACGTGAAGACGCGCATGCACAAGCAGAGCTAGAGCAAGACGTGCATTTGTGGTTAAAACGTATATAAATGTTTATTGTTTTAAGAAAATGACCGATGGTTTGGCTAGATAACACCCTTATTCCTCGTCTGGTATCGTGTAGAGCCCTTTGAAGCTGCTCTGAAACTGCAATTTGGAACTTCAACCGTTTGGTAACTGTTGAAGTCCACTATATGAACAAAAATCCTGGGATGTTTTCCTCAAAAACCTTAATTTCTTTTTGAATGAAGAAAGAAAGACATGAACATCTTGGATGACATGGGGGTGAGTAAATTATCAGGAAATTGTCATTTGAAAGTGAACTACTCCTTTAAAGGCTTATGGAATTAATGCCACATTTCATGAGCACAGGGAGAACTCAAGGCAAACATTAACAAAATTTTGTGGGCAAAAGGGTCCATTCACACAGACATCTCTTTCAAACCAAGCAGCTTGCAGTGCGATGAATTCGCACGACCAACTTGAAACCGGTGCAAAGTCTGCGTGGAGAAATCTTTCACCTTCACAATGCAAATCGTGATCGTGTGGATTCCTATTGAAATGACTGGGTTTCACCCATGTAAAATCACTGAACACAGCAGTAAATATGACCACACCTTTAGGCAGTATTACTTAAAAAATAGCAATTGAAATTTTGATTTTACATCAAGAAAATTGTTTTTACTTTTTTTTTTTTTTTTGCTTTGTTTTGTACTGTCACTTATTTTCTCATCTGAATGTTTTTGAGGAGGCATTGCCTCCCTTGCCTCCCCGTACAAAATTCACCTAAGTCTGCTTGTATGATTGATTACCTGGACTATATGAACAAAAATCCTGGGATGTTTTCCTCAAAAACCTTAATTTCTTTTTGAATGAAGAAAGAAAGACATGAACATCTTGGATGACATGGGGGTGAGTAAATTATCAGGAAATTGTCATTTGAAAGTGAACTACTCCTTTAAAGGCTTATGGAATTAATGCCACATTTCATGAGCACAGGGAGAACTCAAGGCAAACATTAACAAAATTTTGTGGGCAAAAGGGTCCATTCACACAGACATCTCTTTCAAACCAAGCAGCTTGCAGTGCGATGAATTCGCACGACCAACTTGAAACCGGTGCAAAGTCTGCGTGGAGAAATCTTTCACCTTCACAATGCAAATCGTGATCGTGTGGATTCCTATTGAAATGACTGGGTTTCACCCATGTAAAATCACTGAACACAGCAGTAAATATGACCACACCTTTAGGCAGTATTACTTAAAAAATAGCAATTGAAATTTTGATTTTACATCAAGAAAATTGTTTTTTCTTTTTTTTTTTTTTTTGCTTTGTTTTGTACTGTCACTTATTTTCTCATCTGAATGTTTTTGAGGAGGCATTGCCTCCCTTGCCTCCCCGTACAAAATTCACCTAAGTCTGCTTGTATGATTGATTACCTGGGATTGACTTTCTCATCATTAGATGTTTCATTGGATTTCCCAGACAACCATCAACAGATGTGCTTCATCATTTATTACAGGACTTTTTAATAAGTTCCTTGAGCACATTAAAAGGCCCTTAATCTGGTTTGTGTTTCGCTGACAGTGGGGCAGAAAGGTCATTGTGCACACGTTAATTGGTCTATGAGTGCTGATGGTATAAATGTCTGCTGTAGCTCTCAGAGGAGACAGGCTTATGAATATGCCAAGAGGAGTTATGAGACACACCTGGATCTAATTAACCCCAAATGACTCCAAATCACATCAACAAGTGTTACAGTGGAAATGGGTACACAATATCCTGTCAGAGAAAAATACAACTGAATATAGAGTCGAACTTTGTGTTTCTAATTTCTTTTCCTGTGTGTGATATAATTCTGAGTAAGCAGGATATTTTTAAATTACTGACAAGATTTTAGAAAGGCTGATTTACCACAGTTCCCTAAAACAATACTGTAACAAGATATTGATATTTGATATTGTATATTAATTATTTTCTTTATTTTGTTTTTGCATGTTGTTTAATGTTGTCCACATAATAAATAGTGCCAATTTTTGAGTTAAATAAACCAAATGAATCAAATAGGCCCTATACTTCTCACCCAACAACTTTTCTGATGGTCTGAAAATAAGCTAAAGCATTCTACGAGAAGCTTTATTAATCATAACCTCCTTATCTACAGCCAAACCTCTGAGGAATTCAGAGAACGTTGCCTATGACATTTTTGTAAAGTACCTTTAAATTACAATTTTCTTTGATATATTTGGTTTACCATTTTTGTATCCATATAAATATATTTACATTTTTATATCCATTTTATTTCTATAAATTTTATATATATATATATATATATTGTTCTTATATTCCTTCTTAGAGCAAAATGGTATCTGTGAGGATTTCCAGTCAGGATTTAGACCGTATCATTGTACCGAGACTGCTCTCATTAGAATTACAAATGACCTGCTCTTATCATCTGATTGTGGTTGTATCTCTCTATTAGTGCTATTGGATCTTAGCGCTGCGTTTGACACTATTGACCACAACATTCTTTTGCATAGACTAGAAAACTTTGTTGGCATTAATGGAAGTGCATTAGCATGGTTCAAATCGCACTTATCTGACCGCCATCAATTCGTAGCAGTGAATGAAGAGGTATCATATCGATCACAAGTGCAGTATGGAGTACCTCAAGGCTCAGTACTAGGGCCATTACTCTTCACACTTTACATGTTACCCTTGGGAGATATCAACAGGAAACACGGTGTTAGCTTTCACTGTTATGCTGATGATACTCAGCTCTATATTTCTTCGCAGCCCGGCGAAACATACCAATTTGAAAAACTAGCGGAATGCATAGTCGATATAAAAAACTGGATGAGTAATTTCTTACTGCTAAATTCTGAAAAAACAGAGGTGTTAATTATAGGACCTAAAAACTCTGCATATAATAACCTAGAACACTCCCTAAGACTTGATGGCTGCTCTGTCAATTCTTCGTCATCAGTTAGGAACCTAGGTGTGCTATTTGATAGCAATCTTTCGTTAGAAAGCCACGTTTCTAGCATTTGTAAAACTGCATTTTTCCATCTCAAAAATATATCTAAATTACGACCTATTCTCTCAATGTCAAATGCAGAAATGTTAATCCATGCGTTTATGACCTCAAGGTTAGATTATTGTAATGCTTTATTGGGTGGTTGTTCTGCACGCTTAATAAACAAACTCCAGCTGGTCCAAAATGCAGCAGCTAGAGTTCTTACTAGAACCAGGAAGTATGACCATATTAGCCCGGTTCTGTCAACACTGCACTGGCTACCTATTAAACATCGTATAGATTTTAAAATCTTGCTAATTACTTATAAAGCCCTGAATGGTTTAACACCTCAGTATTTGAACGAGCTCTTGTTACATTATAGTCCTCCACGTCCGCTGCGTTCTCAAAACTCTGGCCATTTGATAATACCTAGAATATCAAAATCAACTGCGGGCGGCAGATCCTTTTCCTATTTAGCGCCCAAACTCTGGAATAACCTACCTAACATTGTTCGGGAGGCAGACACACTCTGTCAGTTTAAATCTAGATTAAAGACCCATCTCTTCAACCTGGCTTACACATAACACACTAATACGCTTCTAATATTCAAATCCGTTAAAGGATTTTTAGGCTGCATTAATTAGGTCAACCGGAACCGGGAACACTTCCCATAACACCCGATGTACTTGCTACATCGTTAGAAGAATGGCATCTACGCTAATATTAGTCTGTTTCTCTCTTATTCCGAGGTCACCGCTGCCACCAGATCCAGTCTGTATCCAGATCAGATGGTCACTGCAGTCACCCGGATCCAGTACATATTCAGACCAGATGGTGGATCAGCACCTAGAAAGGACCTCTACAGCCCTGAAAGACAGCGGAGACCAGGACAACTAGATGAGCCCCAGATACAGATCCCCAGTAAAGACCTTGTCTCAGACGGCCACCGGGACAAGACCACAGGAACCAGATGATTCCTCTGCACAATGTGACTTTGCTAGCCTGAAATTGAACTGCTGGTTTTGTCTGGTCAGAGGAGAACTGGCCCCCCGACTGAGCCTGGTTTCTCCCAAGGTTTTTTCTCCATTCTGTCACCGATGGAGTTTTGGTTCCTTGCCGCTGTCGCCTCTGGCTTGCTTAGTTGGGGACACTTCATTTCCAGCGATATCGTTGACTTGATTGCAAATGATTGCAAAGATACTATTTAAACTGAACTGAGCTGGATGATGACATCACTGAATTCAATGATGAACTGCCTTTAACTGAAAAATGAGTGTTTACTATTGTCATTTTGCATTATTGACACACTATTTTCCTAATTAATGCTGTTCAGTTGCTTTGACACAATCTGTATTGTTAAAAGCGCTATATAAATAAAGGTGACTTGACTTGACTTGACTATCATCTGACTATTTCTATATATCTATCTATCTATCTATCTATCTATC
>NW_015650699.1:89334-129576 GCF_001515625.1 Sinocyclocheilus rhinocerous | reverse complement strand
CAGGACAACTAGATGAGCCCCAGAGACAGATCCCCAGTGAAGACCTTGTCTCCTAGACGGCCACCGGGACAAGACCACAGGAACCAGATGATTCCTCTGCACAATGTGACTTTGCTAGCCTGAAATTGAACTGCTGGTTTTGTCTGGTCAGAGGAGAACTGGCCCCCGACTGAGCCTGGTTTCTCCCAAGTTTTTTTCTCCATTCTGTCACCGATGGAGTTTTGGTTCCTTGCCGCTGTCGCCTCTGGCTTGCTTAGTTGGGTACACTTCATTTCCAGCGATATCGTTGATTTGATTGCAAATGATTGCAAAGATACTATTTAGACTGAACTGAGCTGGATGATGACATCGCTGAATTCAATGATGAACTGCCTTTAACTGAAAAAGTAGTGTTTACTATTGTCATTCTGCATTATTGACACACTATTTTCCTAATTAATGCTGTTCAGTTGCTTTGACACAATCTGTATTGTTAAAAGCGCTATATAAATAAAGGTGACTTGACTTGACTTGTTTCAGTCAGATTGACCCAGCTATGGCAGAGATTCACATATAAAAGAAGAACAGTTGAGGAACAGTTCAAGTGCCTCTCCTCTCTCTCTTCAGACTAGCAGAGCAAAATGCTTTTCATGCCTGTCCATAAGGACACATGTCAATCACAACAGGAATATTTCTGGAGCAGTGCATTTCATGTGCACAATCCATCTGTTTCAGACACATCCGGCCTCAAATGCTCACAATAGAATTTTGTAAATATTTGATGGCGAGTCAATGACCTGTTTACAGTTGAACATGAACATCCTGGTGGTTTTTCTACAGCAGTATTTTCAGCTCTAAGGATTTACTGTTGGATATCAACAGTCTATGGATAAATGTGAAATATGAGGGCTCACATTTATTACTGTTTTTTTGTTTTGTTTGTTTTTTTTGCAAAAAAACTGACAATTTGTGCACATTATACCTGCTTTGGTCTTAATTACCAGTGCAATATAACAGCCCAACAGCTAGAAGGGAAAAAAAGAAACATTGACTATTTTGTGAGCTTTAATTAGAGGCTTCTAACTACATGACCAATAGGATTTTCTAATATTGTAGTTGATGTAGAGAGAACTATTTGAAAACAGAAAAAGTGCATTATGCTCTGCCCGGGCTGTCAGTACATTTTGGAACCAACACTCTTCTAACAATTAGCAGATTTTTCATCCAAAAAGCACAAATCATGGGAGCCTGTTCAGCAGAAGCATCTGTTACCTTAACAGCCCAGTTGCTTGTTGTTTTAAGAATAACAGCTTTTACAACTATGACTGCTCAGACAAAGCATGACAAGACTTTATCTGCAAACAAGTATAGTGGGCAAAAACTGAAGTGAATGATAGGGACCCTCGGTTACCAAGAAGGATTGTGTCCAAACAACACAGAACTAGGCTACTGCAGCAAAAGTGACAGCAAACCTCAATATTCACCTTGAAGACCTTGTTTTCTCAAAAACCGACCACAGAGAAATTCACAAATCCAACATACATGAAAGAACTGTAAATGCTAAAACTTTAATCACAGACACCAGTACTAAAATCAGAAAAAGATGAATTAATGATCATAAAACCTGGACAGTTGGGTCACCAAGATGAACTTCAACATCTGCCCTGGCAGCGCAGTCACCTGACTTGAATATTATCAAACCACTGTGGATAGTTTTGGAAAGAAGAGTGAGAAGTCAGTTCTTTTCTTCAACATCTCTGAAGTAGCATTTGTTCTGATAGACGACATTCCATAGAATGCTATTTAAAAGCTGTATGAATCTATTCTAAGAAGGTTGGAAGCTGTAATTTGGTTAAGTCTGATGTCACGTGTCACCATTTCTGGGTCCAAACGCTCCCTCAGATTCCAAAAGCAAACAACAGACGGTGCTAATATACACTCACAGTTTGCTGTAGCATTCCCGAAAAAGCAAGCTCTGTACTGAAAACTCAGTTGGACAGATAGTAATTAATCTTTTTTGAATCATTAAAAAATTGGTGTCCAGGATGCCATAAGCTTGGAGACAGTTGCATACACTGTGAATTTTTTTTAAAACTTAGCTTAACTTAAAGGTGTGATATAGGATGAATAGTGCTCATAAATTGCTACTGAGATAGTATTTTCACTTGAAACTAGAAGTGGCTTGGACCCATAAACAGTATTATTGGAACACTGATCCCAGCGGGCACATGATGTCAATTGATATCAATTTGACGTCAAATATTAGTCAAGACTTGATCAAGATGCTGTATAACATCATTTTAAGGTTAGTTTGGACAGCAATTTCTTGGGTGAAAGTATGATGTTAACTATTACTCTGAAATTGGCTTAATGTATATGCAGGCTAATGTGTTTGACATTCAGTTTACATCAAATCAATGTCATAGTTTAGACATCAAATTGATGTCATATGGACATCACATTGACATCAGTGATTTGTGTTTGATTGATATTTATTGCATAATATGAATTCTTTGTCAGCCTGATTAAGTTTAAATAGCATTTTTTTCTTAACTGGGGCCTCGGACAGCATCGATTTGCCACATCTCCTTTTGAAATGTGTCCCAGTTGGCAAATTATGTTCAAAAGATCTGAAATTAACATCAAACATTGACGTCAAAAAACAGCTCAAATATCCAAATCAAACTGATGTCAGAAAATTGATGTCCATTTCACATCCACACACGAGTCCTTTCTAATGCCCATTCAGTGACAAAGCTTTCTCTGCTGTTTAACACCACACCTGTAGATGGCGCTATGCTAGTAGTGACGGTCTGCTTCAAAAGCATTGACAATCCTAAAACGAACCGTGACCTTGGCTGTGTTCGAAATGCCATACTATCATGCTACTCTTACTATTTCTGCAGTATCCAGTATGTATGCTGTGCATAGTATGCAACCTTTCTGTATGCATGGAATAAACGGATGACCTACTATATTTGCCAGAATCTGCTAAATATAACTCAAGTACACTGAAATCAGTACAGAAGCTGTGTTTGGAATGGCATACTACCATACAACTCGTACTATATTGCAGTATGCTGTGTGTATACTGTGAATAGTATGTGAATTTTCTGTATGCATGGAATGCCCGGATTACCTGCTACATCTGCTGAAATCTGATGTCAAGTCAAGTCACCTTTATTTATATAGCGCTTTTAACAATACAGATTGTGTCAAAGCAACTGTACAGCATTAATTAGGAAAATAGTGTGTCAATAATGCAAAATGACAATAGTAAACACTCAATTTTTCAGTTAAAGGCAGTTCATCATTGAATTCAGTGATGTCATCATCCAGCTCAGTTCAGTTTAAATAGTATCTGTGCAATCATTTGCAATCAAGTCAATGATATCGCTGGAAATGAAGTGTCCCCAACTAAGCAAGCCAGAGGCGACAGCGGCAAGGAACCAAAACTCCATCGGTGACAGAATGGAGAAAAAACCTTGGGAGAAACCAGGCTCAGTCGGGGGGCCAGTTCTCCTCTGGCCAGACAAAACCAGCAGTTCAGTTTCAGGCTGCAGCAAAGTCACATTGTGCAGAGGACTCAACTGGTTCCTGTATACTGATGCACTCAGATGCATACTGACGCTGCATGGGATACTGTTTCCCAGAACGCAACGCGCTCCACTTGACGTTTCATCTTCAAATGCGTGAGTGAACTGGAGGCGGCAAATAGTAATAATTATAAATGTAAGACTTGTATATGTAAGTTATGTATATACATATACATGTAAACTACAAACTATCGCTGTTTATCTAAAAACAATATCGTTAGTAGGACATAAATTGCACTTTAATCTTTGCGGCACGTTTCTGAAGTGAAATGACCTTTATCTCTATAGCACTTTATACAGTACAGATTGTTTCAAAGATATTAAATAATAATAATATTGCAGTAATATAATATATAAATAAAATATATAAATAAAAATAATATTTCAGTTATGCAAACAGAATTCAATTCCCCTGTCAAGCAGAAAGAAACGGAGTGTATTTACTCCAAGGACAAATAGACCAATTTGTTGGCAGAGGCTATTTACATTAACTCCGCCCACCAATGCCTGGCTGCGATAAACTGCACTGCAAAAGACACGTGTATTTCTGTAGTATCAGTGGTGCCGTGAGCAGTTTGCTTTTGACGCGATTGACCCTTTTGTCAAACTCGTGCTTCTCCTTTTCCCATCACATGTAAAAGGATTATTTTCAGTAAAAATTACGTTAACATTTGAAAAGTGGAAATAAAACGCCTCATTAATAATACAGTGTTATGTATGCTTAGCTGTAGGTAGGTTTTTGTCCCAATAAAGTGGCATTCATCAAATAAAATTTATATATATGATAATTTACACTCAATATGTTATTGCATACTGTTCTATAATGTACTACAGTACTGAAGTATAAATATCTGCCATCTAACTACTATTTACACAACCTATTGCTTAAGAAAATACTGCTATTTTAGTGTAAACAGAATTTATCATTATTTGTACTTAGTTTAACTAGAATATATAACTTTTTCCATTTAATGTAACAGCCAAAAATATCATTGTTCAATTAAAGACAGCTCAGTGTTGATTCAGTTTTGTCCAATATGTAAAGTTCATCAATTATGAAATGAGTTCAATTGGGCAATATAGCATTGTTTACTAGTATGAACCCTTATTAACAAGCCTATTTAAAAAGAATGGTTTGCACATTTGTTTCTAAGGTAACAACCTTGACAGCTGTGCTGAATTAATGTTCAGTGTTTGTCAAGTGACAACACTTAAGCATACTACTCTGAAACATTTGTTGGTTATTGTATACTGTTTCACACACTATTCTTAAAAAAATAGTAGGCAGTATGCACTGTGTACTGGGCAGTAAGCAAGTATGCCATTTCGAACACAGCCCTTGTGTCCAGCTCACGTTGTGTCACTCTCAGGTCATGTCATGTCATGTAAAACAAGTTATCTTGGGTAACTTTTAACACTAAAGGCCCCGATATACTTCAAACGAAATTCTTTTTCGTTCTTCGTTTGAGGGCAAAAAGAAGTTCGAAAAGGCTAAGCGATGGTATACTGTTTTTTCGAACATTCCGACACCGAGGCAGGGTTGTAAACGTGTCACGCCGCCCGCGTGTACCCCCTAAACACAACAATCTTTGACTCTGCCCTGCTATTTGATAAGCAGGTAAATGCAGTTATCAAATCGTGTTTTTTCCAGCTGAGACTACTGGCCTAAGTTAAAAGTTTTTTAACTTTTGCTGAATTCGAGAAAGTAATCCATGCATTTATATCTTCTCGATGGCGACTGTGAGAGAAGAACAATTTCGTAAACATCTGGCAGTAGCATTGATCTATTCAATGGCAAAGAAAAAGAAAAAGAACAAGAACAAGCGACGTAGATGGTATGTGCGTCCACTTAACGAAAACAGAAAGAATGATGACGAATTTGCCCTTTTTATTCAGCAAATGCGAAGCACAGATGAGGAAGTGCAGGTAGAAATGTAGAAATCGCACGTCAAAGAAGGCGGAGTTCCAGAACACACCCACCGACTGCGTAATCGCCACGGACCAATGGTAGCTCAAAGGTGTTTAGGAGGCAAAACAAACTCCCCCAAAAAGTTAGCTTTGGTGAGCTGTTTCGAACTCAAAACGAACTTCGTTTCGGCCTGATTTTGTTCGAAATGACGTCATTTCAGTTCGTTCTTCGATTCCGTTTAAAGTATATCGGGGCCTTTACAAGAATGTGTTTCAATAAAATATGACTTTGTGCTGCTATGACTATTTCTGGTATAGTTTTTATGCACGGCTGTACCACGTGGTAGAAAACAACGCTTTGATTACATTTACCACTGTAGCACGCATGCAACACTAGGGCTGGGTAAAAAATATAGATATCTCGATATTAATCGATTCTGATCAATCAGTCTTGGGTAGAACATTTAAAAAATATATTATTTATTAATGTAGCAAACAATTTCAGCACATTTCCAGAGCTATAACTACAAAAAAAAAAAAGGGGGTTACACTTTATTTTGATAGTCCACTTTAGACATTCTATTAACAGTAAGTAACTTTGCAACTACATGTCAACTAGCAGTTAGTCGAGTATTAGTAGACTGTCTGCTTAACACTTAAGACTATCTTCTAACACTTTCTTTGTCAACTTATTCTACTAACCCTAAACCTACCCTAACAGTCTACTCTGAGAGTTAGTAGACATGTAGTTGCAAATTAATGAGAATTAGTTGACATGTAGTTGACATGTAGTTACTAAGTTACTTATAGTTAATAGAATGTCTAAAGTGGACTATCGAAATAAAGTGTAACCAATATTATTTAAAAAAGTTCATTAAGTGTAATTTTAACAAATCAGTCAATTTTAACCTTCAATATTATAGTAATGTAGTACCAACTGACTCTCATATATATTTTACAGCATTAGTTGAGATTTTTTTTCCTTGAGAAAATTTGGCATGTACTGTACCTGATATATATCCAAAATAATCGAATCGAATCGAATCGAATCGTTAATCAAATCGAATCGCAAGCTTGTGAATGAGAATGAGAAAATTTGTGTCAAAACCCAGCCCTATGCAACACTGTTTGAAATGTGCGTGACACACAACTGCTTGTTTGTGTGTGAGGTTAATCCATTGCACACGGCTATTTCACTTGGTAGTTGTACTCCATTTTGCAGTTAAAACTTGTTTCCCGGCTACACTGTCCATATAGAGCCCTATTATTTCTGGGATGCGGACAACATGGAAGGAAGTCAAGGAACCGCAGAGTCCAGGCATAAAACCACAATTCACTAATGCAGAATGTCACGGAATTTGTCCAATTTTGAATGAAACAATCAGGAAGTAGCGCTGCACAGCTAATCAAATTCAGATTGTGATATGGACTAACGACAGTAATTATTCATCTGTTGTTCTGTGATCTTTGTTCACAATCAGAATAGGTGCATTTCTTTTTGAATTTACATTTGTATTATTGATTTCAAGTTTGTTGAATAAAATTTTCTTTCATTGCATTGATTTTGTGTCATTATTTTGGTGGTCGAAAGAACATGTGTGGATGTCAAATGGATGTAAAGTTTCTGACATCAGTTTGATTTGCATTTTTGACTTGTTTTTTGACGCCAATGCTTGATGTCAATTTGATGTCTTTTCAACATCAAGGTACCCGCTGGGATGCGTCATGTCTTAAGCGGATAAAGGTGGCAAAACACCTTAATAAGAAATATTTTCCAGATGTTCACATTATTTTGCCCCTGTATGTTTACATTATATAATTTTTAAGATGATTAGTTAATATATTTTCAAACAAATCTTGATTCAAATATTCATATATTTAGATATGCATATTTAACAGCTAAATTATTTATTAAAGAAAGTCTTATAACAATATCTTATTGAAAAATAAGACAGACTTCTGATGAACAATTCAAACAGAGAGATTTACATCATAAGCACAGGAAGGAAGAAAACTTGGCTAATGGAAACTTCAAAAGGGAAATTAAGAAGAGATACAAACAAAATGTCCTTCATCATTTCTGTGGTATCTGCATGATAGCTTTATGAGACGGCGAAGAAAATATCCCTGTTATTATCAGAATAAAGTCTTGATTTCCTGACTGAAAGCCAAATGTATACATTTGAATGCATTTTTTGTTGCAATGTATATAGACCAAGGCCTGTATCATGTTTCTTGGCATGCACCTATTAAACCTCACTGATACAAAATCAAAGCTAAATGATGCAGAAAAAGCAAGCATTTTGCTAAACATGTCAAGTTCTGTCTTACTTGTGGTTTAAATATGATCTATCGCCACATGGTCTGCTCACTTTGAACTAGAAAGATTGAGTTGCCTACACGCTGACTTGAAAAGATTTATGATAAACATTAAGCAGCTCACAGTGCGAGCGGTCACTTCTCATCCACAGCGTCTCTCATTTACTCTCCCCAGATGTGATGATGACACGAAAGAAAAAAAAAGATCCAAACTATCAGTACTGTGCTCAATGGACCTGGGTTTAACTCTCCACTGCACACAGCAAAAACATTTGAAGGATGTTTGTCTTGTGCAAGTGTATTTTCTGCCAAAACACAGCCCATAGACACAGCTGGATGGCACCAAGGAATGAGCCGAATCAGAGACACTTGGAAGGTATCTGATAGCTGACTTACATGGGGCTTAGAGATATTAGGGCAGCATAACCCGAAGATTCAATGCTAAATTGGCATGATACGGTGATGGGAGTTCTGTGTGCAAGATCTTTTCCATGGATAACCTGTCAGCATGATATATGACTAGAGTAATACATAAGCAGTTAGCAGGGGGTTAACCCCTAGGCAGAGACAGATGAAAGCACATACTGAATTGCTTGTTTGTAATTTAAAGCACGCTGCAATAGATACTGGATGTATGCAGTGTTTAGACGGCTCCTTACTGCTCTTTTTTGCTACAAAACACAACTGGAGGCAAAATAAATTCCTGTATTAAAATTGCACCAAATTCTTCACAGTGGCCTGATCATGTCAACCAAGATGGAATTTTAGACCATGGAAGTCAGGATGTAATAGTTCTGCTGTTCTGAGCTAGTTGAAAGAGAGCATTGTAGGAGTTACGGTATTCCCTGAGCTAATGGGAATGATTGGGATGAGCAGGGTGGTCAAACTGTCATACAACAACTGACTAATTGATTAATGCAGCTGACTATGTATTTTTTAATTAATATTTATTAACTGAAAAAAATTTTAAAAACCAGCTTATTACACGGCTCTGTGGAATACTTGATTCTGATTGGTCAGTTCCGAGGTATGTTATCCCTCGATAACAACCGGTAAAAGCTGATAACACAGGCTCATCCGGGTAACTGAAGTAGGCGTATACTCTTGCTAGGAACAGTTTTTCTTGGTGGAAGCCTTGCATTTGGTTAAAGTACCGAATCGATAAGCAGTATCGGTAAGAGTAATAATACCATTAAAACCTTAACGATACCCATCCCTACCGGCCAGTGATCGGAATTGGCCGATTTTTCGCATGACCGACCCGTATCGGTGACCGGCCATTTGAAATTTTGCAATGTAAATGCATTTATGGCACCTCAGCTTCATCAAACTGTCTGTGTAAATGCATCTAATGCCACTTCAGATGCAGCTTCTGTTTCCTCAGCAGTGGAAAGATACAGTTTGTTAATACTAATTTCATTTCAATGGTAACAACTCTACAGTTTCTTATTATTCTAACTGAATTAGTTGAAACAAAGTAAGAATTTGATGTGAAAGATGACACATTTAATAAGGCTAGGGGGGGAAAAAATGACCATTTATAAACATAGTGGGAAATGACACTTAGAAAGAAAATCGGAATCGACAGAAATCGGTATCGGCAGGTCACACTTCCAAAAAATCGGCCAAGAAAATTGCAATCGGTGCATCTCTAGGAGCAAACTAGGGAACTAATGCAGGGGAACAGAAATACAGAGAAAACTAAACTAAAATGGAAAAGAACAGAACAGAACATAAACGTGACAGTGAGTTTACCAAGTAAGTTTACCACAGTGTTTCAGAAAAGCCATAGGCTATATATTTAGAGCTGGTTATGTGAAGCAAACATTAAAATGTATTAATTTACAAATCATGCACTATGATAAAAGAGTTTTGAGGTCAAAATATAGCATTGTACAAGGAACTGTGCACATCCCGTGAAAGTGAGTTTCAGATGAAGTTTCAGTATTTCTCTGGGGTCATTGATTTAACTCAATGATCAGATTTAACAGTTCATACAAAAATTTTAATTCTGTCATAATTCATTCAGATTTTAATTAGAGAAAAAAGGTTACAGTAATACAGATTAACTGGAATGCCAAAGCCAAAAAGAAAATGTAAAAAATAATTACAGAAATTACACTAATAGTGCTGTTACATCTGAGTAGATCTGAGCACAGCAAATCTAATGGAGTCGCATGCAAGATTACATAGGTTTTGTTTTTCTCTCTCACTGCTGTCAACTGAAAAGCACAGTTGTACACTAGATATAGATATGTGGTTTGCAGAATCTGTTTCCTGAGTAAAGTAAGACCTCAGTGCATCCATTAGTGACAAACCGGTATAATTTTGAAAAATACCGTGATATAAATTTTTGGTCATACCGCCCAGCACTACAGTTAAGCAACTCTGATTGTGAGCTGCTGGGTATTTTGGGCAGTAGTATGCCTGTGGAAAACAGATAAATCGTGCAATCAAGAACAGTAATTTTGGCACATTGGAGCATGCATGCTGGATTGTTATTCACTGTGGGACATATAACAGTGAGAAATAAAGCCTTCAAAAGGTAGTCTCGTGGCAAAAGTCTTTTCCCTTTTTTCTGAGGACGGAAACATGGAGCCTTTGATAGGCAAATCCATTTTTTGTCCTATCCTGTAAATTTCCTGTTTTCCTGCTTGGCTTTTCATTTCACAATTTCCTTTAGTGAAACATAACAGTGAAATATTAATTTGTTCTATCTATCTATCTATCTATCTATCTCTTATCAACGGGGTCAGATCACATCATCCCAGTCAGACAGTGGGGCACAGGACCTGAAATAGCCGTATGTCCGGCCTACAACTGGAGGGCAGCTAGGCCACGGAACAGACCTCCTCCCTGGACTGAGGAGTCAGCATCCCATTGCTCCCCATGGAGGACATCGGTCAAGCCCCGGGAGGGGATGTGCATGCACATTAAAACATGAGTGAAGGAGAAAAGCTGGATGCAGTTCCTCTATCCTCTAGAGCCAAGGCCAGGGACACGCTTTGATTCCACTGTCACCCGTCGGGAGAGGATGAGATCCAAAAATGTGACTGTATGTCCTTTCATGCATGTCTATCTGCCTACTTGTGGCCTTCCTATTTCCTGGCTGGGATTTGGGGTGAGGTCAGGATGTTGTGGGAGGGGAGACATCTGTGTGGGTTTCCTACATGTCGCTTTCTCATCCCTTACTAGTATTTGCTGTACCTGTGGAGGCTGCCAACAGGACACTGTCTTCTTTCCACTGCATCGTCGTGTTTTCTGTCATCACTGTCATTCAGAAATTATTTTCTCCATTTAGATCTATGGGAAGAGCTGTTTCTACCAATACTAAAACAGTAGGAGTCCTTGGTATGAATCAAAGCTCAGCTGAAAGCACAATCAAATAAGCCAAGATCTTTAGAGTTGTCACAGATTCCATGTGGGTCAGATCATTAGCTAATTGCAGCTATTATAAATCTGTCGATGCAATGATGCACATAGAAATGGGTATCAAGAGATTATGCATGTAAATATGGAATCGGTCAGTGGAGGCCAAGGAAAGGCTGGCAGACCTCTTTCCCATGAACCCTCACTGACCTCCAATGGCAGACCATGCCATATCGCTGACCAGAGAAACCTAACACTTGTTACACCTCATAGTTCACCATGAAATATTCCGTGGCCGTGGAGCTCACACCAATTATGGTGACTCTGTGCTTAAACCAATAAGCTTCAGAATTTCCTCCACTGAGGAAGGGTCTCAATTTAAAGTGAAAACACAGTATATAACCTGATGACAAGCCCTTTAAACACAAACCAGGAAACAGACTGAAAGTCTATCAGAGAGTTCTGCTTGTATAGTAAGTGATGTATAACAGAAGTGATTGCATGAAAAAAATAACGTAAAAGAGAAAATAATCTCTGCAGCTCCTAAACATGAAAAATATATATTTTAAATAATAGCAAAAGTGATGCTACATTTTTTTTTTTCACTTCTCCCGTAGGCAGGAAGATCGGCATATTGTGAAACGCCAACCTTCATAAACAGTAAGACACATTGTTAAAAGTCTTGACACATAAAAATGTTTAAATTCTCTTCAGAGTTTTGAAATATGGTTTTACAATTACACCTTTAAAAAAGCCGTACAGTCACATTTCATATTATGTCACATCATATTATTATATCTGACAGATATTTAGAGTTTAGTGGAATCTCTAGACAGTAATTAGCTTCCATTATATGAAACACTACAGATACTGTCCTGAAGTCAGTGTTGCGGCCAACAAATTTATTATGCTGTTACATAATAAACCCGTATGTGACACATACTGTACATCCTAATTCAAATGACAAATCTTCAAATGTAGCTGATTGATAATAGGCTATATCAATTTTGTTCTTGAAGTCAACAAAACTTAGGTTACAAAGCTATGCTGCTTAAAAGGATTTTAGCACCGACACAGCACTTGTTATGACAAAGCAGTCAAACACAGGGTCACCAAGCTGCCATATGGTTTTCATTTGTGCAATGTTTAAATGCAGATATCTATAAGTGGGGATCTTATAGCTGTAGAGAAACTCATCCTTCTGCCAAAGTCTTCAACCAAGGTGCTGCTATTTGATGTGTAACCAGCCAACATGCTGGAGGAATGAGTTTTCCCACCTTCCCGATCTCACTACATGACACCTGCACTCACTGAGGCTCTTATCTCTTTATTGGGGGATTTACAGCAAAGTGAACTTCTCATTGTACCACCACCATGAAACACAGATTTTTGGGACCTGTGCAGACAATAGCTAGTTTTTGTTGTCTCAAACAGCTCACTGTTATGATTGGCTGTTACCTTACCCCCTGACAGGAGGGTCTGGTTTCAGAGGTGTTCTGTTGGAATAAAACTGTGTACATAAGAAATACCACAGCAAAAAAATAATAATATGCAGGATATCGATAACCAGGAAATGCCAATGAAGATTAAAGTCAAAATAAAAACATGATCTTGTATCTGCAAGAAGGCACAAAAGAAAGAAAGCAATCATTCAAAAATAATAGTTTAAAAAACATATCTGAAGTTCCTTTAAAAGGGGTCATATGATGCTATTTTAAAGATCATTATTTTGTGTATTTGGTGTAACAGAATATGTTGACATGCTTTAATTTTCAAAAAACACATTATTTTTCAAATACTGTACATTATTGTAGGTCCTCTATGCCCCGCCTCTCTCAAACACGTCGTTTTCAACAAAGCCCCCTCCTTTGACAAGCACAGTCTGTGCACTTTTCCAATTTTGTTAAAAAATATTTATATCCAAACTTTTGTATAACCCCAAAAATTGTGTTTTTTGGTTACTCTTTGAATTTAGACCCTTCTCACTGTAAATTTATTATTAATCTATTGCTATATCTTGCTAAATTTTACATTCATTTATGTAATTTTTCAAAGAAAACTCCCTACTTTTTTATTTTCAGGAAAGATTCTGATGTGTATGTAAACTCTTTTAGAAACTCTAATAATTCTATTGCATGTAAGACGTAACACTCCAAAGAGAAAGAAAAATTGAAATCGCATCATATGACCCCTTTAAAGCCGTCTTCTACCAACACTGCAGCCTGTGTAGCTCTAAACTGGAATTGCAACTGGATCTCATCAAGACCAATTAACAACATCCATTGAAAGACAAGGCTCCCTCTAGTGATATATATATCATACACTTTCGACAATGAAAAATGTAATCAAAACTGCAGACATTGCAACAATTGCCCATGTGAATAAGAGAATCAATGCATTCAAATTGTAATGAAATATACATAACCTAACTAATTACCAGTTATGGTCAATTCAGAAAGAAAGACTGTGATTGCACTAAAGCAACGAAAATATCATAACCATAAAAAAAAAATCATATTTGATTGAATGAATCGTCAATGCATGATTTTTGTAATTTGTGTAAATTTGTATTTGTGTGATTTGCTTATAATTAGCATTAATAAGAGTTTTGTACAAAAATCTAAAGATAATGAACAATAATCAGGAAAGAGCTGATGTACATACAGTACGTTAACAAGAAACACCTAGACAAACTTGTATGCAAACTTTCAGACAGTTTACACTGATTAGAACGCGACAAAATTTAAACGGTCACTCTATAACGAACTTTTCGCGCGCAATCAGTTTTGACAGCTTCGTTAATCATAATGTGAAAGTTCTACATTTCCTGCGTTTTTATAAACACGAGCGTTCACATTTTGCCGCGTTCTATTAAAACGGCAGATTTCGAAGTGTTTACGAAAATGCGTTCTCACCTGAGAAGACGGGAATCCCAATCCAAATCCGACAGAAAAACGTAAAATCTCTCTTCATTTCCAGGTTTCCAGTCCTCCGGGGTTTTAGATATTCTAGCAAACCCGCGTGTTTTCTGATGTAATTTAATAAAGTAATTTAATAAAGCGAGCAGAAGCACCTCAGATTCAGGTGAAACCCAAAGAAGCGTCTCTGAAAGAGGATGTGCCACAGGACGACGGGAATAAAACGCTCTTTTTCCTGTTGAAATGAGAATCCTGAAGTTCTGAATGGATTTACAATCATTTCCTTTTCCTCTGACTCACTCATCTGCCGCCTTTCGTTCACAAACGCCCGTGTCCTCCTTAGTGATACTATTACTCTCCTACATAAAGTGTCTGGAACCTGTGCTTTAAAGTTTAAACTGACAATGCATTTGCACACAGCACATATGGACCAGCAGTACATTTGTGTCCTCGATAGTGGACATATGTTTTGTGTTAATATCACCGACAGCATAAATGCCACTGTCCTAGGTCTTAAAATACTGGATTTTTTGTTTTTGTTTTGTGACACCAGTTGGTTGAGGGTGTCTAAATATAAATGGTTGGTCTCATGAGTATATCTGCAGTGATCTGAAAAGGTAACATCTCAAATGTGAATTGCCCCTAGGCTCAGTTGTGATATTAAGTCATTTGTCAGACATCCAGACCATGATGACAAAGCTGTTATTATCATGATAAATGGAACATTGTCCAAAAGGACTTCACATCCCATCTGACTATTTAAACCTACTCAGATCATTTCCACTTCAAGGCATTGCACAGTGTCATAATGCATCGCCTGGATTGTTTTAAATTACTTTTTAAAACATTACAGCTTTTTGAAATGTAAGGCACCATCTGAAACAATAACTAAATGAAGCAGCAGGCATGTGGTAAAACATAACCAGGGACGGGCAGCAATCAGACCTACAACATGGACTAAAATTCCAGAAAGTGAGAAATGCAGTTAGTATTTGTGTGCATATGGCAAGCCATTTTAACATTTAATTCTTAAAATTTACTATTTTCATGCCACTAGTGCTTATTTTTAGACACTAGTATCTATAGTACTTATTCATGTGCTACTAGTGCTTACTCTTTAGGTTGGCCTACTAGTACTTTTTTTAAAGATACTGGTACTCATTAGATAATGGTACTTTTTCCAATAATGACCAGTATTTAATTTGACTTCACTTGTTAAGATAAATTAGAACAAGTACTTATTTTTTAATTACTAGTAACTTTTTAGACCAAAGATTTCCTGAACTTAATAGGTACTAGTACTTTTTAAATTTACATTTCTGCGCAGTATAATAATAATACTAATAATACATTGAATATTAGTTGAAAGATATTTTGAGTAGGACTACGTCATGGATAGAAGGACTCTTATTTTGGCATGCCTCGCATTCTCAGATGCAGATTAATATTCATTATGTTTTATTTTAAGGAATTATAAATACACTCCAAAAAGACACAGTCTCCTGTTGTCAGACTCTGTTCCATGTTTTGTGTGTGTCTTGCTCCCCATGTGCCTTCCCATGCCCATATTTGGTTTGTTTCCTGTTCCTGTCCTGATTTAGTTGATTTCTTCCCAGGTGTTTCCCATGTTTAATTTCCATTGATCCCAGGTGTGTCTCGTCAGCCCCTCCTCCTGTGTGTATAAAAAGTGTTCCCAGTCCCTAGTTCTCTGTCCGCTGTTGAAGGTCTTCGTGTGAACGTCTTCCTGTGTTCGTCTCCCTTGGTGCAAATAAAGTCTTGGTAAAGTATTCTCCAGCGTCTCCTCGTTCCTCGTGTGTGTGCACCGTGACACCTGTGGTGGATGTCCTGGGTATTATGGTTGTTTAACTGCCAAAAATCAAACAGGACAAGTAAAAAAAAAAACATAAATAAAAATAAATGCCATATTAACCATGTATCTTTCCTTGTGCTTCCATTTGTATGTTAGTTATCCATCCAATTAGCAAGATAAGCTAACATACAAATCCAGTTACTTACAAACAATTTCATTCAATATGTCAATATATTGTACCATGTGAACTCTGATTGGACAGTTGAAAGGTACTCATGTTTATGTAATGATCTGTTTGAAAGAAGATATATCCAAATATATTCTCACTAGTTCGTTATGAGGTTGAAGATATCTCCAAATGAATAGGTAGTTATTCTGTTTTTGATTTTGTCTATTAATTTCTGACTAGTAATTATTGCAATAGTGACTAGTATATTTTGAAATATTACTAGTAGGTATTCATTATATACTAGTACTTATTCATTAAATACTGTTACTTTTCATTAGATACTAGTACCTATTTAATAGATAGTAGTGATTCATTCGTGAATTTGTCATGTTGGTTTTACTATTTTGCAAGCTGTCTGAGCAGTACAACCAAACAAATTTCCCTATTTTAAAAACAAGGCCTTACAAGGAAGCAAAATATAAAATAAAAAAAGAATGGCAGATATTTAGGCCAAAGTGGGTGAAGATAAAAATCTTTGTCATTATTTTATCTTTGTTATTAAAAAATAAGAACAAAGATACACATTACAAATACACATAATATACAAATAAAACAAACAGTGCTTTATTTTTTCAGGTAGAGCAGGTGTATTTAGCAGTAGCATTCAAGAAATTGAATATAAAATATAAATATAAAAATAAAACACTATACACTTCACTGTATAAATTATACATTTATTCTTATTAAAGGGACAGTTCACCCAAAAATGAAAATGTGATGTTTATCTGCTTACACCCAGGGCATCCAAGACGTAGGTGACAAAGTGTCTTCAGCAGAACACAAACGAAGATTTTTAACTCAAACCGTTGCAGTCTGTCAGTCATATAATGGAAGTGAATGGGAATCACGGCTTTGAGAGTCAAAAAAACATACACAAACAAAACCAAATTAAACCCTGCGGCTCGTGACGATACATTGATGTGTAAAGACACGAAACGATCGGTCTGTGCAAGAAACTTTACAAGTATTTATATAGTTTTTTAACACACGAACAAATACAAATAATAGCAGACAGAGAACTAAGGAACAGACAGGGCTTATAAACACGTGGAATGCAATTAGGGAGAACAGAAACAGGTGTGGAGCTAATTAATCAAAAATCATGGAAACTAACTAGGCAGAGATAACGGAAACACAGAAAGCAAAAATAAAACCGACCATAAACGTGACACGGGTATCCAATAGGTACTACTATCTAATAATAGGTACTAGTTTCTAAAATAAGTACTAGTGTCCTAGTGAATAACTACTAGTATATAAAAATGTGTACTAGTCACAATTGAAATACATACTTATGAAAACTGAATAACTGATATCTGAATTACAGATCCTCATAGAAGTCAAGGCATTAGCAAGAATAAGCACTATCAGCTAATGAAAGAAACTAGTAATTGCTAGTTATAGCTGCCCATTTTGGCCAGGACACTCCTGTGAAAGGGGTTTTTAATCTCAGAGAGGTTTTCCTGGTTAAATAAAGGTTAAATAAAAAATAAAAAATAGTACTTAATGGAATCAATCTAAAAAATCTAAAAAAAAACAACAACAAAAAAAACAGGTACTAGTATGTTGTAAAGATTAAATGTTAAAATGGCTTGCCATAGTGTGCATGTGTGTTTTCCCAGGCATGCTTCATGTTTGATTTGGCTCTTGAAGCATTCATTAGTATGAATGTTATGAAGGGGTGGGGGATTCTCAAGTCATAATGTTACCTGGCACGTGTACAAACACTACGCCACTTGCTAATGAACTGACTGAGTTTTTAACAGCCATAAAATAAATAATCAAATGAAAGCATTCATGTCTGGCAGCTGGGTGTCTGGACTTGCTTAATCGGTCGAGCCTTATGCCTATAATTATACTTATATGAAAAATGTCATTTTATAACTATTGTATTCCATTATTGATCATCCCATCAGCAGAACACTCAACCCTGCATCACTCCAGAGGGATTGTTCTTGCAGTTTAAGTGTTGTAAAATGCTTTAGATGGGAAATTTTGCGAAATAGCAAATAAATAAGACTTAATTTAATTTTTGAATGCAGATTGTGTACTGGAACAGGTTGCAATTAGTAGTTATGACTCATTGGTTTTAACAGCGGTTGTTAGCTGGCGGGTTGCAATCCAAAAATAGATGGCAGGTCTGTTATGATTGTCTCACTGGCAGCAGGGAAGAAGTAAGATAGCAAAATCAACATGCTTTTCAACTTTTTTTTTTACTGACATTGAAATCTGTGTGTCCAATTAAACTCTAGTGTTTTGGCATGAATCCATCTGTCACTGTGTAGAAGCTAGACAAATTAGACAAATGCTAATGCTGAGCAGGCTGCTTAAAAACCATGAACAAGATGCATATAAAGTACAGTATATAAAATAATGATGCAGACTACATTAAAAATATAGGTTAAAGGTTTGGTATAGTGTTGGATTGCTACTTGATGTCCAATGAAAATCTGTATGCTGAAGCACAACCAGTTGACTGAACTTGACTAACTGGGGCCCAGGTCAGGAAGCAGACAGACTGGCTAAACCAACCGTCTGCTAGCCGCCTCACGTCACAGAAATCAGTTAATTCTCAGCACATAGAGACTCTTTCACCTAGATATCACACTATAGAGATTGTGTCTGTTCCCCGAACTAGAAAATACAAAAAACGTCCAAACCAAATTAAGAGTAACAATTTAATTGATCTTCAACAAATAAAAAACAGTTGGAATATGGATAAACAAATGATAAAGCATGGCTTATTGAATATCAGGTCCCTTTCTACGAAAGCACTTTTTGTAAATGATATGATCACTGATCATAAACTAGATGTGCTCTGTTTGACAGAAACCTGGCTAAAACCTGATGATTACATCATTTTAAATGAGTCTACCCCCCAAGATTACTGTTATAAACATGAGCCGCGTCCAAAAGGTAAAGGGGGAGGTGTTGCTTCAATTTATAACAATGTTTTCAGTATTTCTCAGAAGGCGGACTTCAAGTATAACTCGTTTGAAGTAATGGTGCTTCATATAACATTATCCAGAGAAACAAGTGTTAATGATAAATCCCCTGTGTCGTTTGTACTGGCTACTGTATACAGGCCACCAGGGCACCATACAGACTTTATTAAAGAATGTGCTGATTTTATATCCGAGTTAGTGCTGGCTGCAGATATGATGTTTATCTGCTTACCTCCAGGGCATCCAAGATGTAGGTGACTTTTTTTCTTCAGTAGAACACAAACGAAGATTTTTAACTCAAACCGTTGCAGTCTGTCAGTCATATAATGGAAGTGAATGGGAATCACGGCTTTGAGAGTCAAAAAAACATAAACAAACAAAACCAAATTAAACCCTGCGGCTCGTGACGATACATTGATGTGTAAAGACACGAAACGATCGGTCTGTGCAAGAAACTTTACAAGTATTTATATAGTTTTTTAACACACGAACAAATACAAATAATAGCAGACAGAGAACTAAGGAACAGACAGGGCTTATAAACACGTGGAATGCAATTAGGGAGAACAGAAACAGGTGTGGAGCTAATTAATCAAAAATCATGGAAACTAACTAGGCAGAGATAACGGAAACACAGAAAGCAAAAATAAAACCGACCATAAACGTGACACGGGTATCCAATAGGTACTACTATCTAATAATAGGTACTAGTTTCTAAAATAAGTACTAGTGTCCTAGTGAATAACTACTAGTATATAAAAATGTGTACTAGTCACAATTGAAATACATACTTATGAAAACTGAATAACTGATATCTGAATTACAGATCCTCATAGAAGTCAAGGCATTAGCAAGAATAAGCACTATCAGCTAATGAAAGAAACTAGTAATTGCTAGTTATAGCTGCCCATTTTGGCCAGGACACTCCTGTGAAAGGGGTTTTTAATCTCAGAGAGGTTTTCCTGGTTAAATAAAGGTTAAATAAAAAATAAAAAATAGTACTTAATGGAATCAATCTAAAAAATCTAAAAAAAAACAACAACAAAAAAAACAGGTACTAGTATGTTGTAAAGATTAAATGTTAAAATGGCTTGCCATAGTGTGCATGTGTGTTTTCCCAGGCATGCTTCATGTTTGATTTGGCTCTTGAAGCATTCATTAGTATGAATGTTATGAAGGGGTGGGGGATTCTCAAGTCATAATGTTACCTGGCACGTGTACAAACACTACGCCACTTGCTAATGAACTGACTGAGTTTTTAACAGCCATAAAATAAATAATCAAATGAAAGCATTCATGTCTGGCAGCTGGGTGTCTGGACTTGCTTAATCGGTCGAGCCTTATGCCTATAATTATACTTATATGAAAAATGTCATTTTATAACTATTGTATTCCATTATTGATCATCCCATCAGCAGAACACTCAACCCTGCATCACTCCAGAGGGATTGTTCTTGCAGTTTAAGTGTTGTAAAATGCTTTAGATGGGAAATTTTGCGAAATAGCAAATAAATAAGACTTAATTTAATTTTTGAATGCAGATTGTGTACTGGAACAGGTTGCAATTAGTAGTTATGACTCATTGGTTTTAACAGCGGTTGTTAGCTGGCGGGTTGCAATCCAAAAATAGATGGCAGGTCTGTTATGATTGTCTCACTGGCAGCAGGGAAGAAGTAAGATAGCAAAATCAACATGCTTTTCAACTTTTTTTTTTACTGACATTGAAATCTGTGTGTCCAATTAAACTCTAGTGTTTTGGCATGAATCCATCTGTCACTGTGTAGAAGCTAGACAAATTAGACAAATGCTAATGCTGAGCAGGCTGCTTAAAAACCATGAACAAGATGCATATAAAGTACAGTATATAAAATAATGATGCAGACTACATTAAAAATATAGGTTAAAGGTTTGGTATAGTGTTGGATTGCTACTTGATGTCCAATGAAAATCTGTATGCTGAAGCACAACCAGTTGACTGAACTTGACTAACTGGGGCCCAGGTCAGGAAGCAGACAGACTGGCTAAACCAACCGTCTGCTAGCCGCCTCACGTCACAGAAATCAGTTAATTCTCAGCACATAGAGACTCTTTCACCTAGATATCACACTATAGAGATTGTGTCTGTTCCCCGAACTAGAAAATACAAAAAACGTCCAAACCAAATTAAGAGTAACAATTTAATTGATCTTCAACAAATAAAAAACAGTTGGAATATGGATAAACAAATGATAAAGCATGGCTTATTGAATATCAGGTCCCTTTCTACGAAAGCACTTTTTGTAAATGATATGATCACTGATCATAAACTAGATGTGCTCTGTTTGACAGAAACCTGGCTAAAACCTGATGATTACATCATTTTAAATGAGTCTACCCCCCAAGATTAATGGAAGTGCATTAGCATGGTTCAAATGGTACTTATCTGACCGCCATCAATTCGTAGCATTGAATGAAGAGGTATCATATCGATCAAAAGTGCGGTATGGAGTACCTCAAGGCTCAGTACTAGGGCCATTCCTCTTCACGCTTTACATGTTTCCCTTGGGAGATATCATCAGGAAACACGGTGTTAGCTGTCACTGTTATGCTGATGATACTCAGCTCTATATTTCTTCGCAGCCCGGCGAAACATACCAATTTGAAAAACTAGCGGAATGCATAGTCGGATGATGAGTTTCTTACTGCTAATGAGAAAACTGAATGATGAGACTATTTTCCTAATTAATGCTGTTCAGTTGCTTTGACACAATCTGTATTGTTAAAAGCGCTATATAAATAAAGGTGACTTGACTTGACTTGACTGAACCACTGACTCTATCTATCTTTATCTGTTTATATAAATAGGGAAGACTGTTCATTTGGAAGTATGTGACCCTCAGACTGTAATAAATAAATAAACATACATTATATATAATAAAAGTAGCAGTGCAATAACTAAAAGCCTCAACATTATTATTGTATATAGTAGTAGTTTGTTCAGATTAAACTACCAAACCGAGCTATAAAAAGTACTGTCATATTATTATTATTATTATTATTGACCTTTTCCGGTACGCAGCATGAAAGGCGCAACACTTCCTCTTGCCGTGTTCTCTAGAGTCCAGCTCAAGGATTAGACCTTGAAATGCCATGATTTCTTCTTCCACATCCTGGGGTCAGGAAACACATTACTCCGCTCTCCCGCTCATCAGAAGGAAATGAGACCATGTCACTCACCACCAGGAATTAACAACACTGCCAAGAACAAGAAATAACCAAATTAATGGCTTGCATACATTTGCAAACTTTGCAACAATTATGAGCTCTATGTTCAGACGTAGTGTTTTAGAAAACAAGTCGGATGAACTGTAGAGCTTCAGTTCAAACTAATTATTTTAATGCCAAATGCTTTCCTTGCACTTTTCTACTTTTGAGAGACACCATTTCTGGACCAATGAAAATTAAATTTTCAGTAACCCATGATAATGTTGTGAAGAGAGAGGCTGTATTTGAACCTAAGCCATATGATAAATCTTGCAACATTTATCCTGGTTGAAAAGATTTAACTTGCTATCTTTTACTATACTGTACACAGATATTTTCAGCATGTCAATGAAAACATTAGGACAAACATGTCCAACTTTAGAAATGAAGGCAACGAGGGCTGAAGCAGCAGCCCTGTGTCAAACACACTGGACAAAGTCAGAGGGCTGGAATTTTAATAGGCTGTTTAAATCATGGCTGTTCTGTTTAAAGGCAACCTGACCCTCTGGAGGAGGGCAGAGCATTGACTCTTATTTCCAGCAGCCAAAACACTCCCAAACCCCAGTCCCAAGGCGGCAATAATGCCGTTTGAGGGCACCCGGACTCTAAATCTGTTTGTGTGACCCCTTGCAGGAGGCAGGAGGAAAGAGGATGTTGATGCACTTGCCTGCTCCGACAGATAATGGCAGCCCCATCCTTGCTGTCTTCAGCATCCGGGATGCCACCCCAGGTGCACTCCCCCCCTGGAAAGTCAGACTTTATAAATTAACAGCATTTGGTTTACCCTTTATATTTAAATGAGATGTAATTAATCATATGTTGTGTTGTGGTATACACATTTTATATGCATTCATCTTAAAGTAAAATATCACACATATAACAGAACAGGGTGCTTGTTTTTGTCCATTTGAGAGGAAGGAAGAGCTAGACATAAATCAAAACTAAACATCTTCCTGCCCTGTCACTGAGCTTTGACACAATGATGGACAGAACGAACTAATGCACGATCACATTTATTGACGACTTCAGAGAAAACAAACACCGACTACTGATGTTGCAGGAATTAGAGGCATGCTCAGTTTTTCAATGATGAATGTGAAAACAACTGGACGACCCACTGAAAAGAACAAAGTATTTTAATTAATTTCCAAGTAATATCTACAATTACTTTACATATCTATAAAGGCATTGAAGATAAGAATATTGTGCAATATACATATCAAAGTATGCTGTTGTCATTTTTTCAGAATCACATAAAAACGTTTAGCTGAGGGTAACATGGCAATGTCGTTGCTGTCATTAATTAACATTGATTATCCTCGCAAAATCAGATCTCTGGGATCATCAGGCATCTGGTACAAAAATCTATTGAACATTTTGTGTGGTCCCTTTTGTCTGTTTGATGAAAAATAAACAAAATAAATTAACTTCATGATTGATTAGCGTCATGAGAGCTGCACGGCTCTAATGAATCAAAAGTGATGACAAATGTTAAATATCAAAAACCTCTAAAAATCATGGGCTCATTATAGCCTGCAGACTCTTGTCTTTGTTTTACATCTCTGATGGACACTCAAAGGGGAAGTGGAGGATGCGGATGGCTTGGGCTTTCTGACCGCGTTCACTGAGGCACGTGCTGAAAAAGGGGAACGCTTTTCCTCTTGGCCCACTGGAGAAGGAACACAGCAGCGCCATGTTATCTGCATTATAAAAAGACACTTTCCTTTCCTCAAAATCCAGGAAAACCCCAATCCTGCTAGGTGGGGTCATCACAGTCAGTGGCGTCCAGGGCTGCGTGCCGGCTGAGTACTGGCTGCCATTGCGCAGACGGAGGGTCCAGTACCCATTCTCAGGGCACAGCTTGACTCTGACCTGACGATTCACCGATTCCAGAGCAACACCCAGGTCCCATTTAGGATTGTTACTTACGTCCACCTCCCAGTAATGCCTGCCAGACTGGAAGCCTTCTGTTGCAAGAATGTTGACACACTGAAGGAAGCGTTTGGCATCACACATGTAATTGGTCATTTTGTCACTCTCAGTGACTTGGGTTTTGTTCCTGGATAGTTGTAGACTGGGATGAGCTGTGTCCTCATCAAATATCAGTGGTGCTGGGCCTGGGAATAAAAGACAAACTCTCATAAACTGCATCGACTGGAATCGATGGAAGGGTTTTTCCATGATATTCAGATCTGTCAATGGCTCTTGACTGCCTACATTATTCTGCCTGTGCGAGAAATCAATGTGACAGCAATTTAGTTTAGTTTAGAGCCTAATCTTTTTAATGAACCGGTCAAGAGAACTCACAAATCAGTCTTGAACTGATTTATTGTTTTTTTTAATCTGTCTGACCACTCACTCATTGAATTGACTGTAAGTCAATAGTTATCATGCCCAACTTGATGAACTCCAACTTTTTTATGACATATTTCTTACTGAAATTTGAGCATCATATTATATGGGGACATATCAAAGTGCTTGTGCCTTTTTTAATAGCCAATAACCTTTCATTTTTGTGATATGTGACCCTGGAGCACAAAAGCAGTGTTAAGTCGCTGGGGTATATTTGTAGCAATAGCCAACAATACATTGTATGGGTCAAAATTATAGATTTTTCTTTTATGCCAAAAATCATTAGGATATTAAGAAAAGATCATGTTCCATGAAGATATTTTGTAGATTTCCTACTGTAAATATATCAAAACTTAATTTTTGATTAGTAATATGCATTGCTAAGAACTTCATTTGGACAACTTTAAAGGCCATTTTCTCAACATTTTTTTATTCAGATTTTCAAATAGTTGTATCTCGGCCAAATATTGTCCTATCCTAACAAACCATACATCAATGGAAAGCTTATTTATTCGGCTTTCAGATGATGCATAAATCTCAATTTCAAAAAATGTATCCTTATGACTGGTTTTGTGGTCCAGGGTCACATATGTCTTTAAGGCTAACAGATATTGACTAAAAGCCTCAAATCCAACTTGAATGAAATGAACCAATGGAACTGGTATACAGATATGTGTGCTATGAAGATATGAAAAACAACAGTAACAGTGTTTTTATACTGATGTGTAAGTTGTTTTAAAACTCTGATGGACAGGGTAACAATGAAATCAGTAGAACAGATGACTGCAGTTTTTCAACATTTCCTGATAAGGGTGTAACGCTACATTTTTATGTAAACAAAAATTTGTGAAGGCTGCTAAAACTGACATCCGAATCATGGTCTAACATGAGCCCACTGTGCCATTCGACAAATCACCGAATCCTTTGCTGCCCCAAGGGGGGCTATTCATACAGGCAGAGAACTGTCACTATGGCAATAACACCATCTGTTACAGCGGAAAAAATGAATACCTTGAGCCATTTCTCTACTTCAATACCTCCTATATTGACTTTATTTACTGACTTTATTAAAACAAATATTAAATATCATATAGTGACCACCAATTAAATATATGGTGTGTAGTGGATGAAGTATCAAGGCAAAGTGTAACGGACAAATTACCTGGATTCAAATGTTGAAACATTTTTCGCCACATAGTGTATTGAAGAGGAGCAATGTGTTTGCTTCTGAAAGTATTCAGGTTGATATTCAGCTCTTGCAGAGGCGATCTGTAATAATAATACATAAAGATATTAAATGTTTTATAGAGATAAGTACAAATGATCATTTTTATCATTAATAACTAACACACTTAGTTATTAAGTTTAGCATTTTTTATTATCAAATAGTGGAATAAAATAGTTAAATAGTTCCAATAGTCTGTACTATGGTACCGAAACTGTGATATTTGAGTGGTACAGACTACAATTAAAGAGTCGTACAAGGAACATTATTAGATATCTATACAGTGGTAAATAATAATAATAATAAAAATAGCTTTTTAATTGCTACTCACTTGGAATTCAATTCTGGAAGCTGTGGAGGAAGGAAGTGGAATAGAACAGGTTATTTCACTGACTCAACTACAGAAGCTAGAAAGAACACAGCAGAAGCAAACCATCTGTCCGATAATTAACAGCACATGCTCAAATCACTGTAGAATTGAGTTTTCTTCAGTTCTGCTGTTGTGTGAAATATATATGAGGCTCTGGCTGTAGCTGCACTTCACTAATAACTCATTCTGACAACCAGCACTCTAGGTTCTTGTGTAAATATGACATTAATATTCCAAATATTAGTTCTATGACAAATGGATATGCAGCAGCAGCAGCAGCAGCCTTCCAAACGGAAACAGTCATTATAATCACCTCTACAAGTACAGATTGGTCTGTGCTGCTGGCAGTCTGTCGTAGCATGTTGATGTTCTGCTCCACGTCTCTGATGGCCACCTGTAGGGCCTCCAGATGTCGCTCCAGCCTCTGCAGCATTTCCTCCTGCTCCCTGCTCAACTCCTCCAACATGGCTTCCTCCTCCACCCGCAGGAAGTGATGCAGAGCTTGGAAGTCGCTGTGCACTCGCCCCTGCAGCTCAGCCCCCATTTTCTGAGGGTAGGAAAGGGAGAGTTGTGTGATTCTGTTTTGCAGGAAGTGTCAAAGTGTGATCTTTCTCTTTTAAAGGTAGACCCACTTTCATTTTCTCCATCTTGTCTTTGTCTTCCCGGATCATAGTGACATAGGCCTCTTTCATGGAGACTTGCGATTCTAGACGGTCCTTTAATTGCTTCTAGAAAAGAGCAAATGGTAAACACAGACAAAGTATTAAAGAAAATCAAAACGGTATTTTCATGATTGTCTCAGCCTTAGTCAGCACAGTCCATTTTCTGACAAATGGGCAGCAATTTCCCAGTATTTTTTTTTTTATTGGCTTCATGCAAATTCCAGGAGCCAGTATTAACAGTGTCAACAATAAAAAGATTTGTTGTCAAATTAAATAAAACAGAATAAATGTTATGTTTAACACATCTGATGTGGCTGCCCTTCCACAGGAGGAAAACTTGTTAGAGCATCTAAAAATGTAATGTCCAAGAATTCTACCTTTTATCTGTAGAGCACAGTTTATTGAAATCAAATAAATAAGTGGGTAGCCTGAAAAACAAAAACTGATCAGAGACACTTCTATAAGGTTCACTGAAGCGAACCGTTTGAAACTGATACCATAGATTCACATCCTCGTGCGATAACGCTGTCTCTCCAGTTTGTTTGTTGCAACTTCAATTATGATCCAATTATGATTCATTGTGAGGTACTGAATCATAGCATACATGTATAATATTATAAGGTAATTGGTGATACCAAGACTTGTTTATGTGAGATAAAGTTGGAGCAAAATCAAGTGAACAAAACTTATTTTTAACTGAATGTTACTTTTCATAAAAAACACTTTAGGAATGTTTTTGTTGTTTTTTTTTTTCTTGTACATTCATGTTTCTTTAATATTTAATGATAAGTGTTTGTTGCAGAGCTGTAGTTTTCTTTTAATTTAATTTTAGGGCTATTTTTAAGATGCTGTGATATAACAATTTCCCTTGTGGGATCAATAAAGTATATCTAAATCTAAATTAATAAAGTATATTTAAGCATGAAAGATTTTTCCCTGTAACACAGCGAGTGTCATTTTCAAAATATGGTTTTGTCTTTATTGTTAGTTAGCACATGACTGATACAACCTAATAATCACTGTAGCGATTAGTATATTCTACAATAAAGAGCTAATCTAATTTCCACTATTTTCTGTGTTTTCTACAGCAGGTCACAAACTGGCCTGACACTGCTGTACATTTAATTCAGATTAATGGCATAAAGACACAAAGATGAACTGTGGTTGTCATCTATCTTCCTGTCTAAGCGTGCGGTGGTCCAGATTTTATGCTGACAGAAATCTTATAACTGGTTGTGTTATAAAACACAAACAACCAACAAACAGGTGAACTCATGTTAATATTGAATGTAAACCATATTGCTTAGGGAGGTATAAAACATTCAGTTTAAAATGTCTGAAATGCTTTATTATGAAATGGCATATTATAAATAAACACAATTATAGTAAGGCTTTGGAAATAAAACAAGGACCAGTATCAGATCATACAAAATCCATTTATGGTGTTTTGGAAATTCTCAAGTCACTTGACTAAGGCTTGTGATTTTCGAAACGAAAAATCATGAGGCTTTATAGACCTTTATATCTGGAAAAATGAGGAAGGATATTTTCAAGAAACATTTAATGAAAAACAGAACTTGTCATTTAATGCTGACATTGCTCATATGTTCTCTTCTTTACTTCTCCGGATGCAGGGCAAGATAAACAACTTGGAATTGAAAGCTGTTCATGAGATACTTGGTTTAAAACAAGATACTAAGCTACAGAATTGCCTTTTCCTGACTGTTAAAAGACAACTCACCTCCAGATACTCGACAGATGCAGATGTGGAGCTGGCCCTGACCTTCTCCACAAGACCAGCTACTAAGTAGTTGGTCTGGAAGCATTTGTCGGGAAACACTTGTCTGCACTGAGGGCAGGACACAGGACCCCTAACCGTCTTCCAGTACGACACGATGCATCTCCTGCAGAAGTGATGCATGCAGCCCAGCATCACAGGGTCTTTGAAGAGCTCAAAGCAGATGGCACATGTCAGATCTTCTCTGAGACTCATCTTACTCTTGTTGGTCGCCATATGTAGCAGATTTACTGTTTGTTTCACTTCCACTTCTGGCACAGTTCATGTAATAACGAAAACGAAAAGTGATCACCTGTTCTCATTTAATCTTAAATGCCCTAAAGGTAAGACCGGTTTGCATATAAATATAAAAAACTAAGATGCTGGTGCCTTTTACAAAAATGTACAATGGTAACCATAATTTGTCAAAATACCATAGTTCATTTCTTATTTTTGCTAATGGGAACTACATGGTAAAGTGATGGGTTCAAGATCCTAAATAGCATGTGAATTCTGATATATATATATACACCATGGTTCTATCATATTCATGTACAATGTCATATTGTACGTTTAAGGCACCAAAGCATCGTACTAAGGCAAGTCGTATTAATGGCACACATCTGAAAACGAGGCCATGTCCAATGACCCATGGTTAATGTTTGACGACAGTCAACAGTTTTACTGTAGTAACTGACGTATTTAGGCAGAAAATATAAAGTTGTTATTGTGATTCTTTGTTGTTGTTGTTCTATTCTGTGCTTCCGAAACAAAACAATGCATTTATTAGACGATTCGTCGAATTTTAGCCGCTTTTCACGACAGCTATTAAGTTTAAACGTAAACTTTTTCATTGTATAAGATCTATCTATTTTATTCAAGCAAATGCACAAACGTTACCACTATGTTACTGTTAAAGTGTCAGAATTAGTAGCTACGCTAGCGGAGAGCAGTGTAAACATTAGCCTGCTGTGAGTTAGCTACACGGCTAAACACAACAACGCCGAAAATAAAGACGCATATATTAAACATATGTCCTGTTATTTAATAAATACACAATATAACTTACCCTTTCAGTTTTGGTTTGGTTTTCCGACGAGTCCCAGACCCAGAGAGATTGGGAAATGTCTATATTCCTGTCAGGTTACAAGTACTTCAGTGTGTGAAAAGCGCTTGGCTTTACTTTCATAATGACTCTGATTCAGCACAATGCGCTCCTTCTAAACACATGATGGGAACAAGTAATAAACAGAAAGCATAATAAACAAATACAAACACTGAAAAGTATATCATCTGTTGTTGGAGGGGAAAAGCTGCATGTTTTGTGCATTCACCTAATAGTAATAATACTAATAAGCCTAATAGTAATAATTTTATTCTAACATCCCTTATGTCTTGAACAGATAATACAAGTGCTAGTACCTTACATGAAATGTAGATTTTCTCTCTCTCTCTCTCTCTCTCTTAACATAGATCACATTATTTCCACAATAGACTTTTATAGAAGGAGACCAGATGGACTGATGCCTCATGGAGAAGTCACAAGATCTGTCAATAACTAGCTAGTTTTTGAGTCAAAAGTCAAAGTACACCAAAGTTTTTCCAGCAGTTGTTTTTGGTTTCAAATTTCTAATTTTTTTAAAACCCTAAACCAGAATCATGTTTCTGAACTCTGTCCTCCAATCTAAAATTTCAATATTGCCATATTTCTTTACATAAACAAGAACACAATAAAAGCACACTGAATACTATTTTAAGTTGACCGTTGTTCTCAGGACTAGTATTTTTCATGAATGTCAGGTTGGGGCAAGTTCTCACATTTTTGTCATTAGTTACATCTTTTTCTTTCTTTCTTTCTTTCTTTCTTTCTTTCTTTGTTCTGTTTTCTTTTCTTTTTTTCGTTTTTTTATTATTATTTTTTTTTTGAAAGGTCTGTGACTTTCAAAAATAAGCGTATTTACCATGATTTTGTTTTTACTAAAGTAAAAAGTGTGACAGCTAGACTTTCTCTCATATATGACTTAAATGTCATTTTAAGTATATTTCTGAGAAGTACAGAAAGTCAATTTCTGAGAAGTACATAAAAAGTAGACTAAAAGTATACTTTCCTATTTTTAGTTTAAAAGAAGCATACTAATAATAGCACACTTGAATAAACTTATTTTTCGTAAGGGTTAGAATAAATTGAAGATGTAATTAGCAAAAGATTACATGCATTTAATTAAGAAAGCAGATGCAGGTTTGATAAATGAACATTTCTCCTTGTGCTATTGGGCTGTCCATGTCATTTCATATCAGTAAATGCACATCACTGTAACAGCTGTAACACATCTGGGTGCATGTTTTTATTTTAGCGGTATCTCAGGTGTGACTAAGATCTCTGTACGCAGGTCAGAACCCCTGCAGAAGTAAGCACCTGACTCACAAACAGTGCTTTTACACACTATTTTCCCCTCAGAAACAAAGAGTGTACGCTTTGGTGGCATTCAAAATTCTGGAAATCACAGCCATGGCTTACTGCAATATATGCTGTCAGTTTGACAGCTTCAGTTATTCACCAGTCAGAATGATATAACACTTTGTCTCCATAAAAGTGCCAGGAGGACGTTATAATTAGAAGCTTACTGGGTGACTGAAAAAGAGCCATATGCATGTCATCCCAATTCAACTGTCAAGCAATGTACCACAGGTCTCAATGCATATCTTATTTGACACATCACAATCATATCTCATTTGATCTGATCAGTAGGCTGTAGAAGAGCGTCACATTGCATAGACAGATCCGTCCACTAGAGCAGCTCCTCAGCCTGCATGCATTCATGCAGAGGCACTCATGCACCTAAAGTTCACTTGCCTACATCTGATCTAGCTCGTGGTTTGCTTTAAAAAAGAAAAGTGCATTTCTTTCCCCCCCCCATGGATATGCATTTAGTACGCTAACGCTTCAGTGTTGTTTCCGAGGATGAAGCTGATCCTGAAGGGACAATAGCTGAAGGATGCGCGAACTTTACAGCGCGTGCTGCGCTATCATCCCGTTTATTATTATAGGGGTGATATCTGACATATAAGGTGAGTGGATTGTTCACTGTTTTATAGCCTTTCTATAGAATGGAGAAATGTGTATTTTCAATTAAATATGGCAGGGGGCAGGTGTCTGTATCAGGGTTGTTCACATCAGAATATTAATTCGAATGTGCTTTTAAGAATTAAAATGCAATGAAATTCAAAGAAATTGCTATAACAGCTGTAAGTGTAGTTTTTAATAATACATTCTATTTTTCAATGTGAATTACCATCGACATATGTGATATTTCAAGCAATATTATGATATTAATATCCAGGCATGAAATGTCGCATACATACCACATAGGCTACTTAGCTTCTATACTGTATGTTTTATTATGTGTAATAAATTAACATACATTTTAAGCAACATTTCATTTCCCAGACTTGCCGCAAGGTGATCAAAATATATCCATCAGTATACAGTATATGTAAATAAATTCACATTTTGATGTCAGTATTTAATATTACACGTTTTGCATATTGTTTTTTTTTAACATATTTAATGTTACATGTGAAATATTAATATTAACGTAATATTTTGTATTAAATTTATTTCTAATAAAAATCAAATATGTTAAATATATTCAATGTTTGCGATGCAGCATGGCATAATTATTTGTTTTGATGGCTGTGTTAACTGTTTTGACAATACTCAGCTTCAGAAGTTTAGAGCAATACAGGATGTAATGTATTTTGAGATATCAGGAAACAGGCATCGTTACTCAAAATGCATGAAGTGGTTACTTATGTTTTGTCCAAAAGCTTTAATGAAATTCCCGTGTGTGATTGTTGAATTTCTTTGCATTACTGTTCAGGCACGTGCAGAGGGGGGTGCGACGGGTGCTTGAGCGCCTGCCCCTTTTCCCCTTGATGCCCTTTTGTCAAGGCAATTTTTATTTTTATTTTTAATTAAACGCCATTTTGTGAAGGCCTGCCCAATCTACCTATTAGTAAAATGAATGAATAATAATTTAGTCGTAAATAAAATTATCCACATGATGATGACCTTTCACCTGACCATCTCATCAGGGACTATCCCTCACGTTCAGACACCTACCAGGATGCCTTCATAACGTCTGCGGCTGCCGGTGAGTGCAGTTCTCAGCGGAGCGATGTGCTTGTATACTTATATTATTAAATTATTATTATTATTATACAAGAACTGCGTGACGAGAGCATGCACCGCTGTTGTTTATATTGCTGTGTGTAGCCTGTGGAAGTAAGATTAGCTGCAGCAAGGGGCTATAATATTTTTGTTCAATATTTTATGATCGGTTTATAAAGGCTACTACTGGCACCTTTTCCCCATTTTTATCACAGAGTAAGGCAGAAAATATATTTTATAGTTTCTATAAGCTACTAAATGATATGTCAATCAGTACTGCATTATTCATAAAGTTTATTACCTGGAGATAACTTGAAAAACACACATAAACCTATATTTTCGCAATCGTGTGTTTATTGTCTTCACTGCTTGTTATTCAGCTCAGCTACAGCGATAGCGGATGCTTTTGTCCATATTAGGGATTTCCTGCAATAATTATCACAACCCTGATAAAACAGGCTTATACTGATTTTCTCATCCTCCGATTTATAGGCTACTTATCAATCCTGTTTTTATCATCATTATAATTTAAAAAATGAATAAATTCAGAACAGGATTATAATATAATTCTATTTTAAATAAGACAGAAATATTTTTTCTACAACAACAACAGTAGTGTTTTCAACAGCAAAACCACCATACCCTGTAAACTCAATAATAATAATAGGCCTAATTTAATTCCGTTTCTATTTTCAGAGTGATTAAGAGGTGCAAAGAAATATTTATTTAACTTTTAAACTTAAAATGGTCTTTTCTGTTCTGTGTTTCTTTTTCAAAACTGCGTCACGGGATTTGCTGCTATCAATACAGAAGCATCCGTTTCGATACATGTCTCAGGAGCACAGCCCTATTAAAAGCCGTGCTGCATGTGCCCCTTTTATACTCTGAGCACCTGCCCCTCCAAAGGTCTCTGCACAGCCCTGTTACTCTTTGAATCTGTCATTCCAAATTCAACATCCGAGGCCAATTCAATTCAAACTCCCAACTCATGAACTGAAAGGGAGCCAATTTTTAAAGGGGTCATATGATGCTGCTAAAAAGAACAGTATTTTGTGTATTTTGGTGTAATGAAATGTGTTTATGAGGTTTAAGGTTAAAAAAAACATTACTGTTCGGGTTTACAGTGTGGGGGCGTGTTAGAACGAGCCGTTTTAGGTAGGCGTGGCTGACTCTTAACTTTTATAAAGAATATCTCTTTGGTTTTGAGACTTTAGTCTTTGCAACTTTACAGATCTTCTTTATGCACCAAGAGCTTGTAACACTCCAAAGAGAAAGGAAAACTTGAAATCGCATCATATGACCCCTTTAAATTCTGAATTTTGTAAGCCTTGATTGTTGAGATATTATGTGTTTGCAAACCCCCAGAGTATCTGTCTTATGCATTACTGTTATGTGTAATTTTTATTATTTACATTATGTACAGTTCCTCCAATGCTGTTTTATAGTTGCATGTAGTAGAGATACAATCATACAGCATTTGATTACATCAGTTGGACGAGTATCTGCTACACTAAGAGCAGTCGTCATGATGAGTTAGCTCGTTTAATGGGGCTTCCAAGAGCTCTTGATGTGGAGGAGGAGCATCCCCAGCAGAACATCATAATGACAGTAAAGATGAATCATGGGGGACACTTGAGGGAGATAATAAACAAACCCTGTAGCCTTTTATTTGTGTTGATTCCTCTTTACACATACACACATAGACAGGCAGCAAGCGAGCAGTGAACAACAAAAAAAAACAGTGGCAATTCTGGGCTGAAGTGTTTTTTTTCATTGGTTTTTATCTCAGAATGCAGTTTTCCAGCTTGATATTCATTAACGTCACACTTTATATATTATGAAACACAGAATGCCTTCTGGAAAGATTTGATACAAATACAGAAAGATAACAACATAACAACATCCTATTTCTAGTCTTGATCTATTGGAAACAAGTGAATGGACTGTCATATTCTGCAATGACGTGTCCAAATGAATGAACATTGCAAGGAAAGGTCCTGTGTCTTAAGGGATATGACCTTTTGATGAATAGCATCTCGCATGTGTCTCTGGAGGACAAACTCAAAAAATCTAGATTGTACCGCAGGACGTGAACAGAAATGCTAAAGCACATCCTACTGTAAATTAACAATGTCGTCTTTTGACACGTGGAGTCAACATGTATTCAAAATTGATTATTACATGTTCACAGCGCACGTTTCGTAATATTAATTAATAGCCAAACAACTGTTTAGGCTATATTTTAGCCGTTGTTTCAGTTCAGGTATATGGAACACCCACTTTTCATGATTCTATCAATTTATGATGGATAAAGTCCCAACTTTGTATTTTGTAAAATAGGATGTGAATGCCTTTTTAGGTTTAGATTAAGTGCTAAAACCTGGTACCAAATTGGTTATATTATAAAGCCAAGCAGAAGACATTTATGTTTAAGGCTAAGACCCTTTTGTGCACACCTTCAAAGCTCTTAGCTGCCTGTAGATAGCGCAGTAAAAAATGGAGACAATACTTTTTGTAAGGAACAATAGAAATATACCCATCAGCTAAAACAATGTTACAACCTAGTTTGCTTTTTTTAATTCAATGCATCCTGAAAGATTGAGTGTCCTGCAAAAACCATGTCATCTCTGGTGGAAGGAAGACCACATTAGAGCAGTGTTTTTGTTTTCAATCTCTAAATGACCTAAGATGCTAAAGTCTTTATTGGCAATTTTCCTTTTCTCTTGAGCAAAAGGCTGTCCATACAGTTTATGTCATATAATCAGCTTAAATGACAATATAGGCACTTCTAAATGTGCTCATGAGCTCAAATCGGTCTTAGAAATAAAGCTCTGCATTTTCTTGCTGTGAGCAGCCTGTAAATTGGATTTTAATGAAGCTCTATCCATCTCCTATGAGCAGCAAAGGGTCTTGTTAACCTTTTTGTAATATGGTTCAGTATTCTGGTAGCAAAATCACGATGATAGCCAAGCATTAAATTAATATTAGTAGTTTTTCAATAATAGCTTTAATTGAACTGCTCTGTTTGAGTTATGCTACATATTTCATCAGGTGTGCATGTCTCATCCAGAGCATATGCATCGCTCATTTCTACTCCAACTGAGCATACAAAAAAAGAAAAGCAGACATCATTCAGATGTCATCCAAAAAGCTTCCATGTTGAGAATGAGATCTCTGGTGTACATTTATAACTGAGCATGTGCAATGAAATGTGAACCACTGAACATGTCAAGAAGAACTGGTGTTTTTTGTTTGTTTTTTGTTTTTTTCCCCATTCAAATTAGTAGAATAGCAGCTGGGATATATGTACCAAAATATTATGATATAAAAAATAATGGTACAAAAAACAGATATTCATATATTGACTAAAAATCACCTTCACACAGGTTGCTGAAGAATGGCTATACGAAATCCATACATTTTATCGGAGTGTCTATGTACACTAAGTGCAATTAGTCCTCCATGTTGGCAAAGGCTATTTAGACTAACTCTGCCCACCATTGTTTGGTTGAGCCAGACAAAATTACAAAAGAAACCCATTTGGCAACAGGAGCATACTGTGGATACTTGATTTAGATTTTAACGTGACAGGACCACAATAGGAGTTTGAATTTCCAATCCCATTCTTCTCTCTTTTTCATATATAGAAAATAGTGGAAATAGCATGCCTAACATGCCTTAATAGGCATTAAAATCGGATGTGGTGTTAAGTATATACTAAATAATATGTTGTTACTGCATAATGTTTTATAATGCACTAGAGGTGCAAATAGTATCTTCTACTATTTGCACTCTAACATTATTTACATGGAAATTACTACTATTTTCACATGGCCTCAGCCAAATTTAATGCATTTTCTTGTGGTATTGTAAGTATATTACAAGTTTCATTCAGAAATCAAAAACATGTTCTTCATAGAAGAGGTACATTCAAATCATTGGATGTATGACATGCATCTTTTGAATATTTTTGAATAAATTAGCGGTAGCTACTGTTTGTACTATAAGAAGCAAAAATGTTCTCGTCTATTTGGCAGGTTCGTGTTGTATGTCCTTGGTTAATATGGGCCAATCAGATCTAGCCAATGGAACGGAGGACACAGTCTATGATAGAAGTCAAGAGACCAGCCTGGGAAACGACAGCATGAACACTTACAAACCAGCTTTTGTGGAGGACATCACCAAGCACCTGAGTGTCCAAATATCTCTCATCTTAGCGTATTCACTCATAATCCTGCTAGGACTTGCGGGTAACACCCTGGTCATTTACATGATCATTCTGTACAGAAACATGCGCACGGTCACCAACTACTTCATTGCGAACCTGGCCTTGGCTGACCTGATGGTGGACACAGTGTGTTTGCCTTTCACACTAGTTTACACTTTGTTGGACGAATGGAAATTTGGAGCAGTGATGTGTCATATGGTGCCTTACGGCCAAGCTCTCAGCGTCCACGTGTCCATTCTCACCCTAACGGTCATTGCTCTAGAGCGCTACAGATGTATCGTCTTCCATCTTGGCCAGCGCCTCAATAGGTGCACCAGCTTCATCATCATCGGCCTGACCTGGGCGCTCGCCGCCATACTGGCCGGCCCGCTGGCTATTTTCCGAGAGTATCGCCACGAGGAAATCCCATACATTGACTTGCGGATTGCAGTTTGCTCCGAGAAATGGCCCAATGGCACCAATCGGGATGCCATCATCTACAGTTTATCAGTGCTTCTCCTGCAGTATGTGGTCCCTCTGGCGATCATCAGCTATGCTTACGTGTGCATCTGGATCAAACTGAAGAACCACGTCAGCCCTTCCAACCGCAGCAATGGCATCGGCCGCCGGAGGAAGACCACGAAGATGCTGGCGCTGGTGGTCGTGGTCTTCGCTGTTTGCTGGCTTCCCTTCCACGTGTTTCAGCTGGCCAGCGATCTCGACTTGATTCTCAAGTTCAAAGAATATAAACTCATTTACACCTTGTTTCACATTGTGGCGATGTGCTCGACTTTTGTCAACCCATTGCTCTATGGCTGGATGAACCAGAATTACAGGAATGGCTTTCTCATGTTCTTCCGCTGTGAACACAAACCAGACTCCATCTATCCTGATGGGTCCTTCAGGACTCGATCTTTGAGAGGTATGATTGTGAATGGGCACAATGATGGTCAGCCTGCAACTGCTGTCTAATCATGAAAACGGAGTCTTCCTCTGTCTGGAGGAGCCTGCTTAATGCACAGTACATACGTTAAGGTACAATGGAGCTAAAGGCGTAGAATAATAAGATAAAAATCTGGGTAAGATAATAAATAAATGGATGACTTTTCCCTTTGTTGACATGACATGGTTGGGTAATCACCATGTTTATAATGAAACAAGTATATAATAAAGTATTATATTTATTGATACTGCTGTAAAGCCAGCCATATTAAATTATAAGGATCTCTTTCAAGAATCTTTCCCTTTTTAAATATTTTTTTTAATGAATATATTAAACTGACAATACATTTATTGAGCAAAAATTTATTTTATTTATCAAAACAAACAGAAAATAGTACAAACTTTGCTGAAGTGATTGTTTTGAACAAGTATGAACTTAGTTAAATGCAAAATATATTATTAGTAGTATTTGTAACAGTACTGGGTGTCTTTTGCCCCATGCTGGTGAGCCTTTTACCCCAAGTGGGTATGATTTTTAAACAAAAATGGTGTCCATTTATCATCATCCAAGCTTGTGCTAAACTCTTATTGATAATGTCAGGAGACAGCCTGGATGCTGCTGATAGGCTTTCAGCTCTGGAAACATTTTAGAGGCAATCATCTAAGCTGTAAATAACATGTGATTGATACTATTAGGATTTGGAGAAAGCTATTGGTTAGCATTCCCATACATCTTTATGGCATTTGCTCGGTTGGCGGAGGACCCACTGGGAAGTACATGATTTAATATCTGCCATCTTTGGGGCAACAGAACTTTTTGAGTCAATCACCTGAGCCATAAATATCATGTGACTAATCACTCTGGGGCCATATGAAATTATCTCATGACAACTTTGATTGCCGGATAACGCCACAAGTGCACACACAATCCCATATACCCTTCACTAGTGACTATTTTGAGCTGTTACGTAAAGTCTGTTTCATGCTTTAAGAGCACTTCAGAAGAGAATCTGGCACTGGTGAAATATTAGTGATATATCAGTGATGTATATGTTGGGTTTTAATGTTGTCAGAGTACACAGCAAATGTTAAATTGCCATTGATTTGTAGAAATCTGGTGCCAAAGCTAACCAGCTCAACCTTGATCATGGTTTAAAATATGTTCATACATTGCATTGTGGGATACAGTATCCACACAGTGTGCTCTGTTGTATTTTGCACATTTTGGCAGATGTAGTTCTGGGTGTTAATGCACTAGCATACAGGAAATTTGCATTAGATGCATAGGGTGTGTCTCAATCAGTTCCCATCTGCTCCTGAGCTCATGAATCAGTATACTGTGTACACGAATCCGGCCACTGGTGAGGACCCTGGCTCATTACACAGTGGGACAATGATTACTCATTTACCGGCAACATGACTATGGTCAATGTCAATACTACTGTAATATTATTACTTTTGTAATGCGTTACTCCCAACACTGGTTAATAACTACTGGATTGCTCGAAATAATGTGTACCTCAAGAGGAAGCTGAGAACAAATATTAGAAAGTAAGGAATGAGAAGAAGATATCTCTATGTGTAGCCAGGGCATCGAAAGTTTGGAAGTGCTAAACCCCCTTCAGATTTGGGAAGCTGGAGAACTGATTGTCTTATACGAGCTGGCTTGGTACTCCAAAGGAACCCATTCAACTGCTGGTCTAAATTAGTAAAAAATTTTAAAAAGGCAGTGACATTTTCTGAAGGAAGGAAATACCATGTCGCTTTGATATTAAACCTCTAGCATTCCTCAGACCTCATAACAGACCCGAGACATCTTTCAATTAAATTAATGTTTGTTTCAGTAAAAAACTTTTTTTTTAAATCAATGCGTGGATTGGTGCCATCTGGTGGGAGAAATAAAGAAGATCATATGTAAATAATACTGTGGTCTAAGGCTCAAGGCTTACATACATTTTTAAAAATAAAAACATTTTTTAAAAACCTAACACAGTACATTTTTAAACAGATTGAATATTTTGTAAGTGAACTCTGGAAGGTGAATATGAATTATTGAATTTTTAATGATGAAAATGCGTGTGAAATATTTTGAATTGAAATATTGATATATTATTATCACTTACAACATAAAAAACAACTATGTTAAATTTCAACCCCTAAAAATGCAAGCCCTGAAAATACAAGGCATAAAAATGCAAGCACTGTTAATGCAATGCATTA
>NW_015650699.1:82783-88397 GCF_001515625.1 Sinocyclocheilus rhinocerous | reverse complement strand
CATGTGCAATGAAATGTGAACCACTGAAATGAATAACAGCTGGCATATATGTACCAATACATAATGACATAAAATATAATGGTACAAAAAACATACTATTCATATATTGACTAAACATCACCTTCACACAGGTTGCTTAAAAAATGGGTATAAGGAAAAGGCTATTAAGACTAACTCCATCGCTCACCATTGTCTGGTTGACCCAGACAAAATTACAATATGGCAACAGAAACAGTGCTGTGGATAATTGATTTGGCTTTTTGACGAGTTTAAAATTCCAATCCCATTCTTCTCTCTTTTTCTATCATATATAGAAAATATTAGAAAAGTGGAAATAGCATGCCTAACATGCCTTAATAGGCATTAAAATCGGATGTGGTGTTAAGTATATACTAAATAATATGTTGTTACTGCATAATGTTTTATAATGCACTAGAGGTGCAAATAGTATCTTCTACTATTTGCACTCTAACATTATTTACATGGAAATTACTACTATTTTCACATGGCCTCAGCCAAATTTAATGCATTTTCTTGTGGTATTGTAAGTATATTACAAGTTTCATTCAGAAATCAAAAACATGTTCTTCATAGAAGAGGTACATTCAAATGATCATATTCATACATATGAATATACGTACATTCATATCACATGCATCTTGTGAATATTTTTGAATAAATTAAAAATGCCATGTCGGTGGCAACTGTTTGTACTGTAAGAAGCAAAAATGTTCTTGTCTGTTTGACAGGTTGATGTTGTATGTCCTTGGTTAAAATGGGCCAATCAGATCTAGACAATGGAACGGAGGACACGGTCTATGATGGAAGTCAAGAGACCAGCCTGGGAAACGACAGCATGAACACTTACAAACCAGCTTTTGTGGAGGACATCACCAAGCACCTGAGTGTCCAAATATCTCTCATCTTAGCGTATTCACTCATAATCCTGCTAGGACTTGCGGGTAACACCCTGGTCATTTACATGATCATTCTGTACAGAAACATGCGCACGGTCACCAACTACTTCATTGCGAACCTGGCCTTGGCTGACCTGATGGTGGACACAGTGTGTTTGCCTTTCACACTAGTTTACACTTTGTTGGACGAATGGAAATTTGGAGCAGTGATGTGTCATATGGTGCCTTACGGCCAAGCTCTCAGCGTCCACGTGTCCATTCTCACCCTAACGGTCATTGCTCTAGAGCGCTACAGATGTATCGTCTTCCATCTTGGCCAGCGCCTCAATAGGTGCACCAGCTTCATCATCATCGGCCTGACCTGGGCGCTCGCCGCCATACTGGCCGGCCCGCTGGCTATTTTCCGAGAGTATCGCCACGAGGAAATCCCATACATTGACTTGCGGATTGCAGTTTGCTCCGAGAAATGGCCCAATGGCACCAATCGGGATGCCATCATCTACAGTTTATCAGTGCTTCTCCTGCAGTATGTGGTCCCTCTGGCGATCATCAGCTATGCTTACGTGTGCATCTGGATCAAACTGAAGAACCACGTCAGCCCTTCCAACCGCAGCGATGGCATCGGCCGCCGGAAGAAGACCACGAAGATGCTGGCGCTGGTGGTCGTGGTCTTCGCTGTTTGCTGGCTTCCCTTCCACGTGTTTCAGCTGGCCAGCGATCTCGACTTGATTCTCAAGTTCAAAGAATATAAACTCATTTACACCTTGTTTCACATTGTGGCGATGTGCTCGACTTTTGTCAACCCATTGCTCTATGGCTGGATGAACCAGAATTACAGGAATGGCTTTCTCATGTTCTTCCGCTGTGAACACAAACCAGACTCCATCTATCCTGATGGGTCCTTCAGGACTCGATCTTTGAGAGGTATGATTGTGAATGGGCACAATGATGGTCAGCCTGCAACTGCTGTCTAATCATGAAAACGGAGTCTTCCTCTGTCTGGAGGAGCCTGCTTAATGCACAGTACATACGTTAAGGTACAATGGAGCTAAAGGCGTAGAATAATAAGATAAAAATCTGGGTAAGATAATAAATAAATGGATGACTTTTCCCTTTGTTGACATGACATGGTTGGGTAATCACCATGTTTATAATGAAACAAGTATATAATAAAGTATTATATTTATTGATACTGCTGTAAAGCCAGCCATATTAAATTATAAGGATCTCTTTCAAGAATCTTTCCCTTTTTAAATATTTTTTTTAATGAATATATTAAACTGACAATACATTTATTGAGCAAAAATTTATTTTATTTATCAAAACAAACAGAAAATAGTACAAACTTTGCTGAAGTGATTGTTTTGAACAAGTATGAACTTAGTTAAATGCAAAATATATTATTAGTAGTATTTGTAACAGTACTGGGTGTCTTTTGCCCCATGCTGGTGAGCCTTTTACCCCAAGTGGGTATGATTTTTAAACAAAAATGGTGTCCATTTATCATCATCCAAGCTTGTGCTAAACTCTTATTGATAATGTCAGGAGACAGCCTGGATGCTGCTGATAGGCTTTCAGCTCTGGAAACATTTTAGAGGCAATCATCTAAGCTGTAAATAACATGTGATTGATACTATTAGGATTTGGAGAAAGCTATTGGTTAGCATTCCCATACATCTTTATGGCATTTGCTCGGTTGGCGGAGGACCCACTGGGAAGTACATGATTTAATATCTGCCATCTTTGGGGCAACAGAACTTTTTGAGTCAATCACCTGAGCCATAAATATCATGTGACTAATCACTCTGGGGCCATATGAAATTATCTCATGACAACTTTGATTGCCGGATAACGCCACAAGTGCACACACAATCCCATATACCCTTCACTAGTGACTATTTTGAGCTGTTACGTAAAGTCTGTTTCATGCTTTAAGAGCACTTCAGAAGAGAATCTGGCACTGGTGAAATATTAGTGATATATCAGTGATGTATATGTTGGGTTTTAATGTTGTCAGAGTACACAGCAAATGTTAAATTGCCATTGATTTGTAGAAATCTGGTGCCAAAGCTAACCAGCTCAACCTTGATCATGGTTTAAAATATGTTCATACATTGCATTGTGGGATACAGTATCCACACAGTGTGCTCTGTTGTATTTTGCACATTTTGGCAGATGTAGTTCTGGGTGTTAATGCACTAGCATACAGGAAATTTGCATTAGATGCATAGGGTGTGTCTCAATCAGTTCCCATCTGCTCCTGAGCTCATGAATCAGTATACTGTGTACACGAATCCGGCCACTGGTGAGGACCCTGGCTCATTACACAGTGGGACAATGATTACTCATTTACCGGCAACATGACTATGGTCAATGTCAATGGACAACATTGTAGAACGTCACCGCTGGTATTAATCAACAACAGGCAGGACCCATATCATTTTGAAATGATTGTTTATGCTCTTTAAACACATTGTTCTGCTACATGTGCTTAAAACATTTCAGCCAATTATTAATTATAAATGTGTCTAGTGATGTGTGTTTGTGCTGAAATACAAAAAAAAAAAGGCTTCTATGGCGTGCCATTATATATATTGAGTTGGCTCGTGCATTTTATGTTTCGTGCTTCAGAAATGTAATGTAATTTCCGGTAAGGGGGCATAGTGAGCACTGATGCTCCCTGGTTTTCACGGTGCATTGTGGGACTTTTTAGGGAATGAACGTTTCAGTGCACTGGAAGGATTTCGCGATTGAGACAACCCTTCAAATGGCAGACTCCCTGATCAGTGCCCTGACTAGTGAACTAGGGAGCTGATTGAGATGCACCCATACTATGTACTGCATAAATGGCACATAATAGCATTTTGAACATAACCTACTATGTTTTTGCAAAACACTCCAAGCATTTATATGCGATCAATGAACTGTCCATCTGAACATTAAACTAATGAATGTCTTTGTTATTCAGTTATATTAACAGTTTGGTTGCGAGTTTAAATATTCAAGTAAATTATATGACTTGGATGAATTTGATTTTGTGATTTGTCAAAAATGTTAATGTCTGGCAAGTGTTGTTTTGTGTAAATTTGCATAGGGCCAATACATCAAGTAAATAAATTGCTTTATGCTACTGATCGTATTTATACTGTAAGGTGTAAGGATTATAATGTACTTTGTATGCAAAAAATAATGTAATCTATGGAATCATGTCATATTTATTGGAATATTTAATATCTGTGCTGTGGTGGCAGTAAGATGAAATAAAAGATAGGATGTATGAGAAAATTAAAATGCAATGGAGGGAGGGAGGTAGAAAGGAAAATAAAACTATACATCTGCATATTGTTTTTATCTGTTCGGTGAAGATTTATTTTTCATACAAGTCGTTCAAAGTAGAAAGACCCTTACTTGCCCAAATATCGAAGACACGGTTTGAAAGGGACGGGGGAAATAAGTGATTATTTGAAACTGGCATGTAAATCGAGGCTTTGTGCAAACCGAATTGTTTCCTGAATTGAAGCCAAATCTTAATAGTGTTAAAATCAATGCGTGGATTGGTGCCATCTGGTGGGAGAAATAAAGAAGATCATATGTAAATAATACTGTGGTCTAAGGCTCAAGGCTTACATACATTTTTAAAAATAAAAACATTTTTTAAAAACCTAACACAGTACATTTTTAAACAGATTGAATATTTTGTAAGTGAACTCTGGAAGGTGAATATGAATTATTGAATTTTTAATGATGAAAATGCGTGTGAAATATTTTGAATTGAAATATTGATATATTATTATCACTTACAACATAAAAAACAACTATGTTAAATTTCAACCCCTAAAAATGCAAGCCCTGAAAATACAAGGCATAAAAATGCAAGCACTGTTAATGCAATGCATTATTTATTTTTTTTCAGTTAGTGCAATTCAACATGCTTTTTTGTTTCAAAGACATTTGTCATTAATTTACTTCCATAGTCCAGGGGCCCGTTCTTCGTACGTCGCTTATTACATCCGAGATGAAATATCACATCCAAGATGATATAACCGCGCTAATCAGGATCTGGCTAATTCGGTTCTTCAAACGCACCTGTTGTTGTTGATTAGTATGGCTGGATTGAGTTATCTGAGATAATTGTGCGTTCATGGGTTGGTTTAAAAGGGGCTATGTATCGATACTCGAAACCACGATCAGCAGTGCAGCGATTGGCTGCGGCAAGACAGCAACGTAATGACGTCATAGAATTAAAAAAGACACCTGACGTAAAACTTGACAAATTTCTGGACTTTTATAAGGAAACAGCCAAGCGAACAAAACTACATAAATGTTATAATAGCTAAATGAAATGTGCACTGTTTTTATTTAATTTTTTACATGATTCCTAATTATTTATATTCACGATTTCTAATATTTGTACAGGCTTTACATTTTTATTTCAATGTAGTAATTAGCAATTAATTTAATTTTATATTTGAACAGATTTGTTACGTGACAGCATTAATTAAAGTTTCTTAAGGGCCAAGATCATGTTATCTGCGTCTCTTGCGCCGCATCAAGCCACTCCCATAATAGCTGTCAGCACTCAAATTAATGCACGACTCTACATTATCTGTATAGCATGTGTGTAAGACTCGAATACAATTATGAAGTAATAATTGTATGACAAATAAATCTTTCAGTGAGTAAAACTGGCTGTGTCT
>NW_015650699.1:62002-74064 GCF_001515625.1 Sinocyclocheilus rhinocerous | reverse complement strand
TAAAAAAATGCAATCTAATCCTGTTTACATGAAATAAGCCTGCTCCGGAGCAGGTTTAAGCTTAAGGACCTGTTGCTATGACAGCAACTCCGGGATGAGCTTCGAAGAACCAAACAATCCAAGATCATGCCAAATCCTCAACAATCACATCCAGCTAACTGAGTTAGCGACGTACGAAGAACGGGCCCCAGGTAGCCAGAGTAGCTCGCAGCCCCCTGTTGGTAAAAATAACAACAACATCGGGCTAGCTGGTCGTGGTTGCAGTGCATTTGCGGGCTGTTTTGAACGTGCTGTAAAACTGGGACATTTCCGCGGACAGCTCTAGTCGGGTACAGGACCCGAAACAACCGGAACTGTCCCCGGAAAACGGGGGTGTCTGATCACCCTAATACAGACTCTGTTAAAAGGTTTTTTATGCATACTCTACAGAACGTATGTCTTTTGATTATAACTCACGTTAACTTTATGTAACATGAATATGAATAATATTATGGTTATAGCGGGCTACATGTAAATCAACGGAGGCTGCAGACCTGGAGCAGGCAGATATACGGTCCTGCTGTTCCTGAAGCGTCCAGTAGGGGAGGAGGATAGTCGGCCAAATCTTTAATCGATGTTCAAAACTTTTCTTTTTTTTTTGTGAATTGAAATATAAACGTTACAGTAAGATATCAGATAGACAGTGCAACGATCTGCACTACGGATTAAAATATCTGTAGATATCCACTGTTGGTCTACATACATAGTCTACAGGAGACAATTGAATTGCAATTGAATTAGTGTTTTTGATAAATTAATAACACACATTTATTAACATTACACATTAAATTAGTGAATTTAAAAATTAATAATACACATATTTGGATCAAATGGACAATGATCTACTGTAGCCTAATTATATTCACTATAGGTTTTCAGATATAGATATGTTTTGGAATATCTATAGCCATTGCGGTGTAAAAAAAAGTCTAAACCTTCAGATTTTGATAAAACATTTAAATATAGGTCTCTCATTAGCCAAATGTTTAATTTCTTTTTAATTTTATTTTATGGGAACATTTAATCACATTATTGGCCAACTGGATACCTTGAAATGGATTGATTTTAATATGAAGATACAATACTTGATCAATAAAAATAACAGAGATATGGATCTCCTTGTTGTACAGTCGTGGTCAGAATTGTTAGTATACCCTTGTAAATATGATCACAAAAGGCTGTGAAAATAATCTGCATTGTTTATCCATTTGATCTTTCATTAAAAAAAAATCTAAGCTTTAATTCAAGTAAAAAAAAATTTAAAAGAAAGGTGGTGGGGGGGATTGTCACATTGTGAAATAAATAATTTTCTCTAATACACAATGGACACAATTATTGGTACCCTTAGAAATTCTTAAGAGTAAAATATCTCTGAAGTATATTACCATTCATTCACATTAACAATTTTTAGCGCACCAGATTATGAACATGAAATTATCCAGCCATGGCTTCCTGTTTCACAGGAATATAAATATGAGGAAAACAAAGTCCAAATTCCTTTAATCATCCATCACAATGAGAAAAAAAAAATATATATAGTCCTAATGTGCAGCTACAGATACTTGAGCTTCACAAATTAGAAAGTGGCAGAGCATTGAAAATTCCCATTTCCACCACCAGGGCAATAATTAAGAATTTCCCATCAACTAAAGATGTTACAAACCTTCCTGGAAGAGGACGTGTGTCTATATCGTCCTAATGCACGCTGAGGAGGAGAGTTTGAGTGGATAAAGACTCTCTGAGGACCACAGCTGGAGAATTGCAGAGATTAGAAAATGTCAAACAGCACCTACATCACCACATGTTGTTTGGGAGGGTTTCAAGTAAAAAATAAATCAAGAAAAGAAAATGCTCTCAAAATGCTGCAAAACCAAACTCCAGCATATTCAGTTGTCGGACAGGACTGGAACTTCAAACAGGACTGGGTTCTATGGTCAGATAAAACTAAAAAATGAGGTTTTTTTTAGCAGCAAACACTCAAGATGGGTTTGGTGCACACAGGAGTAAAAAAGTACTCCATGTGTACAATGAAATATACTGCTGGATCTTTAATGTTGTTGGTGTATTTTTCTGCCAGAGGTCCTTGTTTAGATACATGGCATCATGGATTCTACCAAATACCAACAGATAAAAAATTAAAAACTGACTGACCATGCTAGAAATCTAATAATGGGCCAAGGTTGGATCTTACAACAGGACAATGATCCAAAAACCAACATCAAAATCAAAACAAAAATGGGTCACTGAGCACAAAACCAAGCTTCTGCCATGGCTGTCCCAGTCCTCTGAGCTGAACGCTATAGAAGATGAGTGTGGTGAACTGAAGAGGAGAAGCTGGGAATCTGAAGGGTCTGGAGAGATTCTGGATGAAGGAATGGTCTCCGATCTCTTGTCAGGTGCTCTCTAACCTCATCAGGCATTATAGGAGAAGACTCTGTTATCTTAGCAAAAGGATGATGCAAAAAGTATTGAATAAAAGGGCACCATTAATTATGGCCAACGGGCATTAGAATAAAACATTTATTTCATAATGAGATTTCCACTCATTTTAAATTCTTATTCTTCAAAGAAATGTTAGATTTTTGTACATTTTTAAAATAAAAGATCAATAGGATTAACAATGCAGATTTATTTTCCCAGCCTTCTTTGATCATATTTACCAAGGGTGCCAATAATTCTGACCACGACTGTAGGAGTGGTCCCACAGGGTAACTGAACAGAGCTATTGCGATTATTAGATCATGTTCGAACTGCACGGATAAAGTTATTGCCAAAACCAAAGAAATCAAGAACTTCAAATAAAAAATTGTGACCTACAGTATCGAATGCTTTATAATAATCTATCAATCAAGACAATCAAATCTAACATTAATCGAATATTATGCCAATACATCAACCACATATGAAGCCACATTGACAAAACCCATAGATATGTAACGCTTAACGTGGCTTAACGTACCTAAACACCGACCAGGGAAACCCACATTTCTATCAAATCTTACTTGTAATAAACACTAACTACTGTCAAAAGAACGAGCCCTTATTCCACAGATAAAGTGAATAATATCACGTATTATAATATCTCCCCCATTGAAGTCCATTATAAGGAAACAGCTTAACGTGGACGCATCGACGAACTGAGAACAATGTAATTTGGTTCAGTTTAATTTAGTAATAAGCATGACAGTATAGACAGGTACAGGTTTCTCCTGTCTCCGCTCATTATCTCTAATGATCCCGCCCTCGCGCAGAGCGCTGTATCGTAATGATCAGAGCCACGCGCACAGGGTCAACGCCCCCAAACAACGGGACAGCAACGCGTTCATTGTCATGTTTATTGATTTGTCTGCGCTTTTGGATCATAACACGTTAAGCTGTTTCCTTATAATGGACTTCTATGGGGGAGAACGCTTAATGTGATATTATTCACTTTATCTGTGGAGTAACGTTAAGGACTCGTTCTTTTGACAGTAGCAAGTGTTTATTATAAGTAAAATTTGACAAAAATGTGGGTTTCCCCGGTCGTTGTTTACGTACGTTAAGCCACGTTAAGCGTTTAAGCGTTTTAGAATGTCCCACGTTATGACAAACCCTCCCCTTCTAAGCGCGTGGTCTTCCGGAAGTGTCGTAAGTGACCATGACCGTCCTCTCTTTAGTTACGTGCAGTCATGTGGACGAGGCACACGGTGGATGATCACAAAATGTAGGACTAGAGAAAAATCACTTCGTTAAGCGCCGCGTCTTCTGTTTACGTTGGTAAGTCCTCCTTCGCTCCGCTTTCATGTTCATGTAGAATCAGCTCATTCATTCAGAGAGAGAGAGAGCAAGTTAAACATGCGTTAGCCGCGAGCTAGCAGCGCTTCTGCATGACATTCATCTCATCCACTCCAGCGGTGCACGTTTAGCTGAAGTAAAGGCGCAGGGTTACATTTTTTTAACACTTGTGACCACTACTACTTCTCCTATTAATAATAAAACGATCTAATAATCTTTTAGGTAGCCGTAAAACTTGTAATTCTATGGCCGTCTAGGATTTTTAGGCACCATATCTTGTCAAAACCCAGTGGTCTGTGTACCTAAACAGCGTTTTTGGCCATCATAGCATCACAATCCTGTCACTTGATTAACTTACCATTCTGGGCATCTTAGTCTCAACACATAGTGAGCTTGTTGTCTTGATGGCTTATGTCTCCGTCGTTATGGTATCAACGGAGTGCTTATCTGGATCTTCACGAAACCTACTCAGCTTTTGTTAACATTCTAGTCTGAAAAACGAGTTGTCTGCATAGACAGCATTTTTGACTCATTAGTATAAGATAACCTGCAAAAGCTTTTGGGCGCCTCTAGAATATTCCAGTCAGTCACGTGTGCAGGAATGCAGCTCGTGCGTCTGGTCTGTCATCCCATAGCCAAAGTTGCACATACTCATTTAAAACCACTCTTATTCATCATATCATAATTAAGGCTTTCCTCATGTCTGTCTTAAATGTATTATTTAGGTTAGCTAGTATTCTTCAGTTATCAACTAGTTGCTGTGTTTGTGCTTTGTTGCAGTTTTTAGCACAAGCAGGTTGTGAGGGAGCAATGGTGAAGTATTTCAGCTGTGCAGGCTTTCTAAAGAGCTCATGGGACCAAGTGTTTTTGGCATTCTGGCAGAGATACCCCAACCCCTACAGGTACTACAAATATACATATCTGTCTTCTTTTAAGATACCCTCATACAACTTTTTTTGCAAGATTTCCTATTGTTGTCTTATATTTTTAGTTTTGTAACCACTGTATATTTGATTCCTTATCATTTCTGTATTATTATTCCTCAGTAATCATGTTTTAACGGAAGACATCATATTTCGGGAAGTCACTCCGGACAACTGTCTGATCTCCAGACGTCTCCTGACCAAAACAAGCAGAGCTCCTCGCTGGGCGGAGAGGTTTCTGCCTGCTCACATGGCACAGAAGGCTTACATCATTGAGGACTCTGTAGTGGATCCTCGGGGCAGGACCATGACCACTCGCACCTGGAACATCAGCCACGCTCGTGTGATGGTGGGCCGCCATCCCTCCTCCTGTCTCACAGAGCTGACAAGAACATGCCCGAGTGTTATTGCACCCCCAAATCAATAGGAACAAATATAAATCCAAAATAAGGATTTATATTTGTCACAAAAACAAATTAAGCCTATTTTTAGGACCATTCATTTGTTGTGCATTCTGACAGTATTTTTATGACAATAAGCACTTAATTTGTCCTCCGAATGTTGTGGATTAAAGAAAAGAATTAATGGATAATTCAAAAATTAATGAATAATTTAATTAAAGATGCAAATAGTTTTTGGTGATATACTCAAAATTAGAAGAGGTGACACAGTGGCCAAAGAGGTGCTTTAAATGGGATGAATTTAAAGACGCTTCTCTTCCTCTTAACTAAAGCACAGCATGCTGAAAATTGCAGACGAAAGATGAATAATATTTCACCTGCTGCTACCTCAGTGAATATAGTATGGAAGTAAAATGAGAAATGTATTTGAAACAAAAAAGCATGTGGATTGCGCTAATTGAAGCCAAAAATGCATTGCATTAACGGTGCCTGCATTTGAATGCATTGTATTTTTATGGGCTGAAATTCTTTTTTTTTTTTTTTTTTACAATTAGTGCAATTCAACATTCAAAAACACTTTATTTTACTTCCATAATATAGTTATTTTGTATGGATTCCTGGACTGGCTCTGATTAATTATCACCTGGCCTGACTAGACATGAACTACAAGAGGTTAACTATGTGTTTTCTGTCTGTAGAGTATTGAAGAGCGTTGTGTGTACAGAGTGAACCCCGACAACAACAGTTGGACCGAGATCAAGAGAGAGGCTTGGATTTCCTCCAAACTGTACGGCCTCACTAGAGCGATTCAGGTCAGCGGGTGAAAGGATGTCTAAGCAACATGTGGTCATGTTGCTCTCAAAGACAGTTTTATTACAGTAGTGTATGTGATCTGTTTAAATACATTTGAGTAACATTCTACAGCCTGGATCGTCGGGTTGATGCAGAAGACATGCGTCACGCGTGGTGTTTATAGCTAACAGTTGTTTAGTCTGCAGTTAAATGACCTCACTGGAACTTCCACAACACTTGGCAGCAAGGAGTGTTTTTCAGTTTGCTTTCCATCCCATTTCCAGGAATTTGGTCTTGCCCGGTTTAAGAGCAACGTTACAAAGACCATGAAAGGTTTTGAGTACGTCCTGGCCAAGATGCAAGGTAAGATGCCAGCTAGAGTTCAAGCATGCAGTAACCGCTTAATGGTTTCATTCATTTTGATTGTAAACCTGGTTGGCTAAGCTGGATCTCATTACTGCACAGGTGAACTGCCCACACGAACGCTGGCAGAAACTGCAACTGTGAAGGCAAGAGAAACCGCACTCGCTGCCAAAGAGAAGGCGAAAGATTTAGCCTCTCAAGCTCAAAAGAAGCAGTATGTATGATGAGCGCACAACGCCTGGAGGAGGCGCAGTGTCCGGACTCTCCCAGCACTTCTGAAAAGGGCCCCATCACACTGGGCACAGACGTGGATGTGAGATGCATTTAGCCAGGAGCTGAGATGATCAAATCTGGATTCTCCGAATGCATTTAGTGAAGCCCATGTGCTCTTCGACTGAAACTCTCCAGTAAACTTGATTTGATACAGCACCATCCTCCACCTGCTCCTGAGATGTTTGCATTTTTTTGATTGCTAAATTAATTTCTTAATTTATCTGATTTTGTTGATGTATTTCAAACATGGCCTCTCTGAATCTTCATATTCACACTTCACACTGAGGTCTGTAATCTGCCTTGTTTAGCAATGTGATTCGTTGCTTCAAATTGAAGTTCTATCTGCATTGATGGGTCCACAGTTCCAGCAGTCATTGCCGGCGTGATATCTAGAGGAGTCTGATCTTTGGCACATGAGAGCATATGCCAGAAAGTATTGCACTGGATGGACGGCAATGTCTGATTACAAGTGTGAAAGTTGTCAAAACATGTCAGATGTTGAGTGTCTGAAAGAAGAAACGCATTTGTTTAATGAAAGGGTAAGATAGCTTGCATAATGTCTTATAGCTCTTAATTGTTTGTGATCAATAGCTATTACCAATAAATGTTTTCTATCTGACATGGTTCTTTCATTTCATTTAATGGCATAGTTTAAGCAGATAAAGTAAATCTTGGAAAGCTTTTACCACACCACTTATTTTCTTCAGAAAACCATAGCATTAAAATAGACCAACCTGCTCTCAGAATCAGGAAGAGCTTTGGTTTGATATGACTGAATACTAGGTTGTTTTTTTTCCAAGACTTTGACACATCAGGTTGGGTCTGATATGTAGGTGAAACTGTAGACTAATGTAATACAGCCAAGTTCCCAGTTTCAAATGAATAACGTACAGAATACAAAATCATAGTGACAAGTCAAATTAAATACATAAAATATTTATTTGTACAAAAGGCTTATGTTGGTAAAAAATAATAAAATGCTACATATGAGTACAAGGAGAGACATAAATACAAAGGTGTTCCTGGTTCAATGACATACGAATAGTTCATAAGGCATTTGGTGTTCAGAACTGTATATACAATGTACATTTTGCTGTGTACATTAACACAATTACTGTACAAACATCTGAAAACAAAGGCATTGTTCATAATAGTTTGCATAAATGATTGAAGGAAAGTGGCCTGGAAGGGCCAAGTTTGCCCACCCCTGGTGTAAAGAATACACTACACAAAATAAATTCCAGTCATGCTTAGACGTTGTTTCCGGCTGATGTTTTCAGCATGGCAGCAACATAAGGCTGTTCTGTGGTGACGATGGTAAAGCCCATCAAACATAGTCCCTCATCCATTTAATCCCGTTCTGTGTCATCTGTAGATCTGGGAGGGTCATAACCAGTTGTGATCAGAGGTAGAGTAGCTATGGTCCACCCCAGCGTGTGATGAGCCCAGTCCATCTGACTCCAGAGTCCACACCATGCTCTCCACGTCAATCTCAACGTCCTCTGCAATTTTCAAGCAAATATGATCAACAACTCGTGTGACTATTTACTCTTACCACCCATTACAATAGGCTTGAGAACAAAAACTCTGAACAAGAACTAAATCTCAGACATAAAACAGGTGTCTGAATATTTACCATTTGGATTTCTAAAGTAAATTCAATATTTAATTAAATTAAAAAAAATAGGTGAGTTGGAGTAAGAAAAGCAGCAACAAGTGTCCACCATACATGTGATGTGAACTCTTTCAGTAAATTTGACAAGCATCTCAGGATGCACATTTTAGCTAAGTTAGTTACTGATCATCATCATAATAACAATATAAATATATATATATATATATATATATATTTTAACTCTGAAAGCTCATATCAAGCTCACAGAAACTCTAACGCTAGTTAAGAATATGATCATCACCTCTCTCAGAGTCGGATCTCTCGGAGGACACCGCTGAGCCAAGGCTGTCGTTACGCATCCTCTCTGAACCGCCCTGCAGTTTCTCCAGCCGTGTGCGCAGTTCTCTCTGCTCCCAGCGCAGACGATCCTTCAGCAGCTTTGCATGCTCGTCCTGTTCCTGCAGCTTCTGCAAGCGCACATGAAGACCCACCTGATCACCAGGATCAGAACGACTTGCTTCACATCTCTCTAATTGATTAATTAGGTTAGCTCCTTTCTTTGCTGGCAGACAAAAACCATTCACAGTAAATGCATGATATTCTCCAGCCGTGTGCGCAGTTCTCTCTGCTCCCAGCGCAGACGATCCTTCAGCAGCTTTGCATGCTCGTCCTGTTCCTGCAGCTTCTGCAAGCGCACATGAAGACCCACCTGATCACCAGGATCAGAACGACTTGCTTCACATCTCTCTAATTGATTAATTAGGTTAGCTCCTTTCTTTGCTGGCAGACAAAAACCATAAACCATTCACAGTAAATGCATGATATAACATTTGTGTAATTTATTTAATATTTAAGCATTTTTCTAAAATTGGACATCAGTCTTGTAATAGCGATCCACCAATAAATGGCGGCATCTTGTGGGTGCTTCAAGAACTGCATGCAAGGCTGCCATTATAGCACTGTGTATGAAGGGAAACAACAGTACTCATAAGTACAGTAACTTTCTTTGCTTTTTAATAAACTTTATTCAATCTAACAGCCATTCATCCACAAATGAGATGTGTTACATGATTGTTTTATATGTGGTTTAAGCTTGACGCTAAGAAACAGAAGCAAACTCGCTGAGTAACAGTAGAAATCAAATCCAACAAAATCCCAAAGACGTAACTTTACCTTACATTAAAGGGATAGTTCAACCAAAAATGAAAATTCAGGGGTTCAACCGAAAGTTCTCGTAGCTTCGTAAAATTACGGTTGAACCCCTGATGTCACATGGACTATTTTACCGATCTCCTTGCTAGGGATGGGCGATATGGGCTTTAAAATATATCACGATATTTCTGGTATTTATGATTAGATTATTATCTTTCTTTCTTTTTTCAGATCGAATGCCATCAATGCAGGAGGTGGTTTCATGTGCCTTCCAATGACAGACAGCCAGTTCAAGAGGGCTCAGAAGGTTGACTGGAAGTGCTGCCTATGTAACTAGTTTTAAATTCTGCAAATAGTATTATAGTTCTTTAATGTAAAGTTTCAGGTTTGGGTGGGGGGCATTGGGAAAATTAAAAATATGAAGTCTACTGTAGTACATTTATTCAGACTGATTTTTTTGTGCACTGTACAGCCCTAACCAAACCAGTTACAGCTCGAGCTCCTCATTTAGCGATATAGGCTACTCCTCAATTTCACGTCCGCTTTCCGTGATGTCGCTCCGCACTGTCGCACACAGAAATATGTCAACAACTAGACTTTATCGTTATTATCGCAGGAAGACTAATTCTTATCGTGGGGAGAATTTTTACCGGTATATCGCAAACGATAAGATATCGCCCATCCCTACTCCTTGCTGCGTTTCTGGACTTGGGAACATTTCAGTTGCTTTGCTCTCTATGCAGGGTCAGACAGCTCTCAAAACTATCTTAATTTGTGTTCCAAAGATGAATGAAGGTCTTACGGGTTTGAAACGACATGAGGGTGAGTAATTAATGACAGAATTTTCATTTTTGGGTGAACCAACCCTTTAATAAAATAAAAGAGCATTGAATGCATGTTGGGGATACAACAGTTTCATTGAACTTTATGTCTGTTCCCTATACTCATCATTATTTTCATAAAGCTGCCGTTCACTGGGTTGATGCTTTGGGATGTTCCACCAGAATGCCCACTGTATGCACTTTTTAATCAGATCCACTAAAAGTCCCTAAATTATATTAACATTTATAATTTATTTCACTATCAATCATCATTTACGTACTAAAATGTGGAAATTAATTTGATGTCTCAACTTTCTTTTTTTTTTTTTGCCTAAAAGCATAGAAATTCAAAGGGCAAAATACACAAATTATGCAATAAAGGTGTTTAAACACTTTTAGGGTGACAAACCTAAAAATAAATGGTTGTCTTTATACTAGAGCCTAAAGACAATAATTTATATTTAATATTAAATATATATAATATTTACAATTTTTTTGTATGGTCAAGGTGACTCACCTTGATGTGCAGCTGTGCTTGTCTGAGCAGACTGAGGGTTGTGTTTCTAGCTGAATCTGAGGACAGAGGAACCTGCTGCTTCAGCTGCTCCAAACAATGTTTTAACTGAGCTCTCCTACAACCACAAACACATGCAGCAACATAACATTTAAACGTATGCAAAACCACAAAGACACATTTCATTTCACCTCAGCTTAAATTTGTAACACAATGTATTCTACAACCGTTAGTTCCAGTACAGCGTTCCAATAGCACTGGGACTTTTCACTATTTGTATGTTGTCAGTGTTCATGCACTACAGACCAGAGTATGTGAGCATAGCATTTTAAAGCTTGATGCTTTTTAATTTGGCAAAATCTGTCTGAAATTTAAGTTGCTCAATAGCAACTTTTCATTGAACTGCTGCAAAAACCAATATCACACTCCCACACCGATGGGACTGAATTACTGAAAAACTGTAGTTATTTAGAACAACAGCACAATTACAATATTGCTGAATTGAAGGACAGAATGCAAAATAAGACTTGGTTACCTGTGTTTCTCCAGCTCATTGTGAACAGACCTGAAACAAAGAACAAATTATTTAGCCATAACATTTGATTTGTTCATATTAAATATATTAGTCATTTATTTGCATATGATCTGTGTGGATACACATTTTGTAGCCAATACCATCTGATTAGATTGACCTTCAGTTAATATAATCAACTCAGCACTTAATATTTGGCAATATTATCATCTTGATTGCACAGACACTACTGATGAGAACTGAACTGAGCTACATGATGACGTCACTGTTTCTCCAGAGCTGCTTTATAGAAAACAAACTGAACTCATTCCATAATTGATGAACGTTACAGAGTTATTAAAGTGAACTGAATAATTAACTGACTTTTAACTCAAACATTTACGGTTTACTATTGTCCTTTTTTAGAGCAGAATTTTGTTTGCATCATTGAAACATAATTTTCCTGCTGAACACTGTAAAGCTGTAATGCTTTGACATTTCTATCATGATTTATTACTAATTGTATCATCCAAACTTGTTTAACAACAATATTTTAACCTCTTAAGACCCGAGAAAAGATTTTTAGGAAAAAAATTGTTTTCTTTCATGTCTTTACATTGTTTAGAGCATAAAAAAAGTTGGGAAAAAAAAAGATATTTCGTTCATAAGTTATGCTATGTCCTCGGTAGAGGACATTGGGACTCAATTTAAAAAAAAAAATAAAAAGACATGAATGAACATGCATGGGCAAAAACAATAGATATTTTAAATCACCAATACATTTTTAGTTTTCAGGATTTTTAATTTTTTTTACCAAACTTTGTATAAAGATGATTCTCAATTATGTTATAATAGAATGATTTGATATACCATTTTTCTTTCTG
>NW_015650699.1:44353-60452 GCF_001515625.1 Sinocyclocheilus rhinocerous | reverse complement strand
TGCAAAACGTGCAGTGTTGGGGTGCCTCCAGGACCAGGGTTGGGAACCACTGCTGTATATAATGTATCTATAAACTAAATATTATTTGCATATTAATGTGTTTTTGGGGCAACATGTAATGAAAAAAGAAGTGTAATAATGGGAGTAATATTTGACAAGATTTTCATAATAATATATAATATTTCATAGGAATATTGAAATATATTTTCTTTCCCGATTCATTTGTTGTGTCTCCCAAAATGCGTAATAAACATGCTTTTAGTTCCGGTGTCCTCATATGAGGACATGTATGAAATCAACCTCCTGTTTCGTAACAGAAAGTCATATTTTGATTTGAAACCCCATAACATTTTCCTGAGATGTTGATTTATGACAGACAGTTTAAAAATTAGACAGATTTAAATGATAATTACAAAATATGATCATATTTCCATAAGAGTGTCACTAAATTAATATCAGACATGTTTGAAGACCAAGAAGAGGGAGTGGTGATGGTGAAACATCCAAACATTTAGTATCTCTGGAAAGCCCTGAATGTGCTCTGTACAGGACATCAGTATAGTCACAGTATAGTCTCAGAGAAATACACCAAAATATAAATGTCCTCATATGAGGTCACAGGGTTAAGGATTGTTGGGCTCCAAACAAAATTGGACCACAGTGACTTCCATTATATTTTTTTGTCTGTGCACCTTACACTCACCTGTTGTTCCCAGGCGACGGAATCTTTGATTTCTGCTTTTTTCTCTTATCTGTATCTCCTTTACTGTAGAATGGAAGCACTGAGGCATAACCGTGCTCGGCCTCTGAAAATGTATAGTACATAACATGAGTGATCAATAGCGCAGCCTACTTCCTCTCATGTACGATCCTTTAAACAGACTAAAAATGAGTTATTTTGTACATCTACAGAAACATCGGACTGGTGCCTGGTTATAAATCTAAAAACAAAGTCAAATAATAAGGTTCTACCATGAGATACAGGGAAATATTTGCTGTATGTCAGCAGCGTCTCATCAAATCAGCTGTATGCGAGACCGCTTTCTGGTTTTGGCGCCATCGAACGATTTGGCAATTTTGAAATCAATGCTTTGCACTGTAACTATGTATCCAGTGATGCAAGCGACGTCTTTGTTGAACCGCTGTAACTGTAGCAGAATAACGGCCAGCGCTGCTACATTTTCAAATCTATGACGATTTCGCGCCTTTGTGTACAATACAGAACTGAAATGTAGGTCACCGAGCCAAACACGATCATATCAACAATAAAAGCGATGTTTACCACTCTACAAACACACAAACAACGCTCTGCAAACAGGAAAACACACCCAGTGCCCACATGAAAAAATAATGACTGCAAACATTAATGAATGTGTACAAAATCCACGCAAACAGCAGACTGTCCGAAACGGCTTCGGTTTCAATGCAAGCAATGTGAAAGAAATAACGCGTCTAATACCTCTTTCCCTTCGCTCCAAATATTCAGCTGCCTGCAGAAGCACTTGAATGTTGCATGTGTTCACCTCCATTTCTGACAAACAATGTTATTTTGAAACCGCCAAGAGCGACACTGATCTATTGAAGTGTAGAGGAGACTTCGGCTATATCCAGCTCGCCGCGTCAGACGCGTCAGACGCGTCACGCCACGCCCTCCTCCACACTCACGCGACCGCTCCCTTCAGCAGACACAAAAACAACTCAGATTATACTAGTGTTTGCGTTTACCGATTGACGGGAGTTTAAATTAAAGACGAGGACAATTTACAGTATTTGAGTTGCAAATATTATTTTATCCAAGCCCGTAAAGTGAATTCAGATTATTGAATTTGGACAAAATGTGTATGGGATAAATTTTCCTCAAAAGTATTGCAGTCACGGATTAAAAAAAAAAAAGATAAGCGTGAAACCAAAATTTAAAAACGCAAGTAAAAATATTTTTCCACAAAATTTAAAAATGAAAGCAAAGTTTTCAGAATAGGAAACAATGGTCACGGATCAAAAAATAATAAGCGTAAATCAAAAAAATTAATTACGCATTAAAAAATAAAAATAAGCATGAATCAAAACTTTAAACAGATTTAAAACCATATTGAACAAAACTGAAATTTTAATGCAAAATTAACCGACATGCACACAAAATCATGTTTTCTTTAGTAATATTTCTCTATTTTTTTGTGCTGTCACACATTTTCTGCTCATATTTTTATATTTTTTTATTTTTTATTTTATTCTGAGATAATTAACTCGTTAATTCAGAAAAACAGAGTAGATTTTTTTTCCTCAAGTGAATGCAATACGCTTCCGAAGTTTTTCACTTCGCTCTTGTTTCCATGTTCTGTTTTATACAGTCTATGGTTCTACGCTTGCTTTTACAAATGTTGCGGTTAGAGTTTCATGTAAATCAGAGCGGGTTTAAGCGCCATCATTGGTCCACTAGTTCTAGATTGACAGCTGTTCTAACCAATCAGTCGAAGAGAGGAGTTGACGTCACTCCAATGCGCCCCATTGGCTGCCGATGCTCACTGCTCAGTGTTCACTTGTACAGGTGAGAATGGATAACCATCAGCTATGTGTCTGTGTGTCACTGCTATGCGCCTACCTGGCGATCCATTACCATTAAATTGGTAAGTTTATTATGAATGAATGTAATGTTTTTTCATTGCCTAGGCTAAATTTGACTACTGATTAATGAAAACGATACTGTTACAGAGACAGTTGCAGAGGCCAGGTGGATTTGATATACACAATGATTTATTTGCATACTTATTGTGGTACATATATAATTGCATTACACTATCATATTAATGTTTTAAATATATCAAGTTTGAATATAGCAGCAATATGAAAGTAAAACAGCCAGTAGGTGGCGGCAAGTTACTAACTTGAGTGAGTGAGTCATTAAATCATTCATTCAAGCAGCTGATTCACTGACAATTCGTTCAAATCGAAACCAATTCATTCAGTAGGAAAGGCTGCTGTGTGTTGCTCGTAGAGGACACTGTTCTGCTGTGGCTTTGTTTGGACTCTTCGTAGAAAATAGTTACATTATTGTGTTTAAGACTCACTCAAAATTTACTTCTTATATTGATTTTATACTACAGTTCAATAAACATTTGCAATGGTGCTGATATTCGGGAAAACAGCACTCTTCCTCGTGTGAAATTGCTTAACTCTGTCATTTTATAATCTCAGAGTAACACAAAATGTAATAAATCTTACAAAACCAACAACCTTATCAATGACACACTGCACATAAAAGACAACGCTGCAAATCATAAATCAAAATCTTTAAAAAAACAATACATGACAAAAAATAAGATACAGACAATTAACAATTATGAGCAATATACAGTGAACTAAACCATTTTGACTGGCATATATTACTCTTACTCATATTATCCTCTCCTAAAAGTAATAAACATGACAAGACTTATCAATTAGGTATAGGCGAGCCAGGCACATATAACTTTTTATTTTTTTTTAAATGCGTTATTAAATTTGTAATTTACGCTTATTATTTTTCGATCCGTGACCATTGTTTGCTATTCATTTTTAAATTTTGTGCAATATATTTTTACTTGCGTTTTTTAACTTTGGTTTCACGCTTATTATTATAATTTTTTTTATACATGACTGCAATGCTTTTGGCAGAAAATGTATCCCATAATATATGGGCTTTTATTTTGTGACACTTCTTGATTCTCATGAACATTACAAAAAAGGCATAAAACGTACAGAACTGTAAACATATTTGAAACAATTGTATTTTAATAAGTATAACAATTTATTGAACACAGACATATTTTTTTTTAAATTCATAGTGGAATTAAAATTAATTATTCTGATGTGATGTGTTTGATGGTCGACAACTTTACTAAACAGATATACTGCACTTATTTCTTCAATTGTTAAAATACAGATTCATTAACATATTTAAAATAATAGAACAACTGACAAATAATAATAAACCCACCATGATAATAACATGATATTATTATCACGTGCACTTGAGCTTAAAGGTGCAGATGCAAACAGATGAAGTGAACACAAAATATTGAATTTGATAAGTGAGATGATCCAAGATTAAAACTGAAGGGCTTTAATTTTGTGACACTTTTAATGATGCATTACAAAAACAGGTAACATATTCAAGTCTCTCATGACTTATAGTTCAAAATACACAGTTATATCAATACTAAAATAATGTAATTAAAAGTATGCAAATTAAAAACATGTAAAAGCAAAACATTAAGCAAAAGCAGGTAGAATGTATAAAAGGTATATTTCACTTTCCTTAATAACTAAATACAAAATGGACAATACCAATAATAAAATATTTACATTTATATTTACATTTATATATATCCAAAGCGACTTACAAATGAGGACAACAGAAGCAGTGAAAACTAACAAAAGAGCAACAATATATAAGTGCAAATGACAAGTCTCGGTTAGCCTAACGCAGTACACGTAGCAAGGTGTGTATATATATATAATATACACACACACACAAAGAAAAACAAGTAGATAGAATAGAAAAAATAGAAATCTAGTGTTTGTTTTTTTTGTTTTTTGTAAATAAAAAATAAAAAAAAAAAAGATAAATATAGATAAAGTAGAATTAAAATAGAATAGAACGTGTTAGAGTTAGGGGGTCAAATAAAGGTGATATATTTAAAACAATATCTGAATTAGCATACTAATAAAACATATAATATTAATATTAACACTGAATACATCTTACGTGAAAGAGTTTACACGGGCCTTTTTCATTTTAGAACTCTTTTTTGCACCGGAAGTTCCAGTGTGACGTCAGTTTGTTGTGTGCACCAGCTGATCATCGGCCAGAGCCGACAGAAAACACTACTCACGCGCACACAAACATTACCCTTCTGCAGCATCTCGAACAAGATGTCGGGTTTGTAGTATTTGGAGGAAAACGTGACGGGGCAGTGGATGTATTTGAATGAAGAGAGCGGCTCGTTCGGGACGAAACACTGGCCTGCTGAAGGGCTCTTCTGAAGCTGTTGTTTTGACGCTCTGCCTCCACATAATTATATAACACGATGGAGACGATTCTTACCTGCTTAGGAAGTAGTTTCGCTGGAGACGTGTAAAATACGCCAGTGCCTCATAACACTGTACTTTCAATGCAAATCAGCTAGATCACAAGGAAAAGTCTTCCGTCTGCGAGAAAATGTGGTGGAAACTTTTCTTTTTGCTCCTGTATTTTTCCATGTTATTCATCCTGGCTCGGTTTTGTGAAGCCATCGTCTGGTATGAGACGGGGATTTTCGGCACCCAGCTGGTGGATCCGGTGACATTGAGCTTCAAGAAACTCAAAACCATCCTGGAGTGTCGTGGATTGGGATACTCCGGCCTGGCGGAGAAGAGGGACGTGAGGGAACTGGTGGAAAACTCGGGTAATTGTCTGCGAACAAGCTGTTTACCTTCACTGACACCTATACACTTTTTTTTTTTAACAATTCAGTTTGATCATGATCATGCAATGTTTGCTTTTGAAGGGGAGCTGATGCAAGGGGAGCTCTACTCAGCTCTCAAGAACGAGAAGGAGCAAGTGGGATCTGACTCCAGCACCACTTTCAGTGGAGAAATGCACTTTTATGAATTAGTGGAAGACACTAAAGATGGTATCTGGCTAGTTCAGGTTAGTGTTAATCCTGTATCTAAACTGTGTTATTTATTTACTTGCATATCATTCCAAACCAACATTCTGTTCAGTTAAGAAATGGAATTCTAAATGTTCATGCAGCTTTAATATTGCTGCTATGGTTTTATTGTTGCTGTTTGAATGACATGGGCGCATGACGATACTTACAGAAGTTTAATTTTTAGATGAGTTATTGAAAGGTGGTACAGAAACTGAAACCACAGCCTACTCAGTTCAGTGAAATGTAATGTGTCTGTACTGTTCTCATACACATTAAGATGTCTGCTTGTGTTAGAATGGAACCCAACAGGATTTAGTATCAGTTGCTGCAGCAAAATTATCCATTATAATTATTAATAAACCCCCATACAAACGTAAAGTCTCTGACCAGAACTGTAATTTATATGCAAATGTCAAAAGGCTAAAAAGGTCTCTTAAGCCATAAAACCCCAAAGATCATGCATGATCCTACGCAGACGCTACAATTATTATCCCAGTTTTATTCATCTAAATGTGTCATTGTACACAACATAGACATGGGTGTTACTTTATGTTTTTGTTTACATAATATAAAAAATATATATTAAATACTTTTATGTTGTATATGAAAAGATAATTTTCTTCTTCTTAGGTAATAGCCCAAGATAGAAATCCACTGTTGAGCACTGCCAACTGGGGCAAAGTGGTACAGAAAGTTTCTCAGTTTGGCATTCGAACAGGCATTTTCAACTGTTCAAGTGACTCAAGGTAAGAAAGACGCCACTTATTTTCAGCAGTATACCTCTAACAACTGAAAGTAGGCTGTTAATCACATTCCTGTGAGCTGATCAACCAAGAATTGCATGATTGAAATGCGCTGCATGGTAAACAGCTGACCAAAATGTTTTTTTTTTTTACACAAACTGTTACAACTATGTGGGAATATATTCTCCACATATGTTTCTAAAAGAAATTGAGTCATTGGTTGTTCAAGTGAAGTCACTTTATTTATATAGCGCTTTAAACAATACGGATTGTGTCAAAGCAGCTTTACAGTATCAAACAGGAAAATACGCAAATATTTATTTTCATGTTTTTTTTTCAAACCAAAAGTTAACATCAGTATGTTGTAATAATTTGTATTATTTTTCAAAATTATTTCTAAACTGCATGACACTACGCAATTTGACAACCTGAACTGAAAAAATAACTTCCTACATTTGTTACACCACCCTCACTTTGATGAAATGGACAAACATTTTTAAAATAGGAATTCAAATCCAAATAGCTTGACTAATTAATATTTAAGTAATTAAGAGATTTTGACAATCAGATGTTCTTCCTTCATTCTGACCTCCGGACATTTTTTCTTTTAGTTCAGCTCATGAAAAATGGGGGCAAAAACAAAAGTGTTGCGTTTATAATTTTGTTCAGTGTAAATGATATTATATGTAAATAAATTTCAATCCATGAATTCACAATATTTATCATAGAAGATGTTTCATTGTCTGAAATTTTTTTTTTGTTTGTTTTCATTCCTCGTTGTCAGGTATTGCCATAAACGGGGCTGGATGAAGTCCACCCTCATCATGTCTGTCCCGCAGACCAATGCATCCAAAGGGAAGGTCATGTTGAAGGAGTACAATGGCAGACGCATCGAAACAGAGCACATCTTTAAGTGGATGACTGCGCACGTCGCCTCTCGCATCAAAACCATACGTTTCTCTGAGCAATTAATGGATGACTGGTATCAGATGGAAAAGCAACCAGTGAAGATGTTCTTGTTCGCCAGACTGCTTCAGCCCCCGGCGTTCTTCTCAGCTCTCAGCATCAAATTCACAGGGCGCATCGAGTTTATCTTCGTCGATGTGCGCAACTGGGACAACACCAGCTGTCTGGAGGAGATTGGGGTGCAGCAAATGCCCTCATACATCCTCAAAACACCAGAAGGCATCTACAGATACGGCAATAGCACCGGGGAATTCATTTCCTTGCATGCCATGGATGCATTTCTTCGATCCGTACAGCCAGAAGTCAATGACTTGTTCATTTTGAGCTTGGTTATGGTCAATCTAATGGCTTGGATGGACCTTTTCATTACGCAGGGAGCCACCATAAAACGCTTTGTGGTTTTAATCAGCACACTGGGGACTTATAACTCCTTACTCATCATTTCCTGGCTGCCCATCCTTGGTTTTCTGCAGCTTCCATACCTGGATAACTTTTATGAGTACAGCCTGAAACTGTTGCGTTACGCAGACACCACTACTATAGCCTCATGGGTTCGGGCCGACTGGACCTTCTATTCATCTCACCCAGCTCTCTTCCTCAGCACTTATCTAGCCCATGGCCTTCTCATCGACTACTTTGAGAAGAAAAGAAGATGTAGCAACGAAGACCAAAACGCAAACAACCTAGAGTGGTTGTCAAGTCTCTGGGATTGGTACACCAGCTACTTAGTACATCCCATTGCCTCGTTCCAGAACTTTGAGTCCGACTGGGATGATGATCCCAATTTCCTTTTGCAAAGATTGGCATTCCCAGACCTCTGGCTTCGCCCGCTTGTTCCGATAGACTACATCAAGAACCTGGCCACCTGGAAGTTCAGACTCGCTCAGTCTGAGAGGCTCAACCCAGTGGAACGTGACAACCTACAAAAAACCATGACAAACCCAAATGGCGGCTCCAGCGGGGACCAGGAAGTGCATCACTACAGTTCTGAAGTTCTTCACAATAATGACGGGTGTTCGGCTGCAACGAAGTCAGAGGAGTCGTGGTCTGGTGGAGGGGAACAGGACACTGATTGGTCTCATTGGCCTTGTGGCATGCTCCAGTGCACTGAGTGTGTTGTATGTCTCGAGAACTTTGAAACAGATTGCCTTGTCATGGGTTTACCGTGTGGCCATGTTTTTCACCAGCAGTGCATCGTGGTCTGGCTAGCTGGTGGGCGGCACTGTTGCCCTGTTTGCCGGTGGCCATCGTACAAGAAAAAACCCACAAGACAACATGCAACTGAACAGCTTGAACCAGAATAGTCCTGGTGCGATTAGTTTATGTCTTGCTTCCTTCACTTATTTAAAAAAAAAAACAACAGGAAAAAAAAACAATTGACTTAATGTGTTCATCTTTAGCCTTTAGATTCATAACATTGGCTCCTGAGTTTTTGTTGGTGGTTTTAACTTGCACAGGTATTAATTAAAATCTTTTTTTTTAATGGGGAAAAAACTTGATTTGAGTCATATACCTTGTACTTAGATAAAAAAGAATAGATTTTAAAAGCTAAATTATGCAAATTATAAAATATTGAATGGTAAATTCAATGCATATGGTTGAAAAGTTTCTGTTGTAGCACTCATCATCCCAATCAGACAGAAGAGAAATCCACATGTTCCTGTACTTGAGAATTACATCTTGTGTTCAGTGTGTCTCCAAATGTGAATAATCTTTCTAAAATTGAGACCCCCTACTAAGTCATTGGGGAATTGAAGACTTAAGGAGATGCGAGTATTTATATAAAGAATTGACCATCTGGGCATGTCATAATTTTATTTAAATTTTTTTGGAAAAGAAGAATAGCTTTACATAACTTGAATAAAACTGCCCTGTGCATAATTGAAAATGGCTAAGGCTTTGACATGCTATTCTTAATGGCTCCATCTGCAATTAGGTTATTGTCATGTTGGAACATGTTAGTTTGTTTATTTTTGAACAGCGTTTTGCCACTAACACTAATAAAGAATTTACCCCCTTGACTTTTGCTGTTTGTCAGAGTTTAAAAGTGATTTGGGAATTTAAACCTGTAATTTCCTTCAATTCAATAAAGTTAATTTGTTTTCCACCTCAGTTTTATCCAGTCACTACCATTTTAAAGTAAAATGGTAAGTAAACTTTTAAACATGAGTTAGCCTAAACAATCTACACATCTGTAGTTTTTACATGTTAATTATGCAGTAGTCTTCCTTGCACCTTCACCTTATGTCTCTTACAATAATTGACCATATCACAAAATATAATAATACCTCGGGTATTAATGCGGTTTATTGAGGTGCTATTACTTTTCATATATTTTTTTCACATTACAGTAATGAGAATGTGGCTACGGTATTTTGCATAATTTAGGGGAAATGTGCTTATTTGCGCTGAAAATAATGCCACAATGCGAACAAAAAATGTTTATATATGCAAAATATATTTTTACTTTTGATTTTTGGGGGGATTGGGAGAAAAGCGATCTCACGTGACATTTGCCACTATCGTCAAAATAAAAATAAAATGACAAAAAGAATTTACACTCTTTGAAAGAGATCGCTTGCTCAGTTGTATTTTACATTAGTAACAAACTGTAACTCTACAGAAGTATGTATCTCAGCAGCTGTCTCAACGAATGATCCAATTTGAGGGAAAAAAAATATTTATAGAAGAATAAGGATCGTTGCATAAGAGTGTAGAAGGACCAAATCAATGAATAAAATCATTTTAAAACGGAATATTTATTTTCTATGAACGTGTGACGTATGCGTCACGTTGGGTGTGCGTAGCGCGCGTGCGTTGCTCTGTCACTACGTGCGCCAGCGCTGGGGCTAATCGACAGTGTGCTGGGGCGAAATTGCTGTCGAGGTTCATCACTTTTATAATGTTTTGCTGAAACCGGTGGCATATTTGTAATCTGACATCCAACACCCAGAATCAGAAGAGGCAAGCATGCTGCGCGTCTGTTGGAAAGGGGCACATGCAGCAGCGCGGGTGAGTTTTATTTTGCTAGAACGGTTATTCAGTGACCCACAGCGAGGCCCGATGTTTCTTACGCGTATCGTACAATTACGGATTATACTAGGCTCTGTCGTGTTTGTCAAGTTAAACGGTGATTATGTTAAACTAATCTTCTTAACGAGTTGATAGTTTAATTAGTTGAGATTTGTTTATGTGCAGTTTAAGCGGTACACCAGGATAGAATGCTGCTGTACGTCAACGACGTAACGTGTGATCGTAAGAGGCGTTCAAAGTGTGATTGACAGGTTCTTCGAGCCAATGATATCTCACGATTAAGGGAGTGACGCCTCCCTCCACCAATAAAAACACAGCATGTACACCTGCGTAAATATGGGCGGGCTATGTATGATTCATATTTTCTGTTACCCGGATAACCAACATAGCTATCTGCTGTCTGAAAACGTTTCGTTTTACATGTATTCACCTTTATTTATATTTAATAGTATTTTACTCTTGTTCTAACATTTTTATCAAAGAGCTACACCCCGTACACGCCGTGAACTGTTTATAGGTTTTGTCTAATGGAAGGACGTGACCTTGCCGGTGAAAAGTTCAGAAAGTTTCCTCACACAAACGCTGCTAATCCATGTCTGCTGCGGTGCTTCTATGTAAATTAGTCTAATGAATAATCGATGCTATGTGTAACAGCTGCTAAACTTTAAACCCTCTTATTATAGTCGATAAAGACAAATAAACTAATGTTGCAGCCGTTCATTCATTCAGTCATTCATTGTTGTTTATTGTGTTTTACTGGATGCTTGATCCACAATGATAGTCATCATGTTTTGAGAATCCACCTTTTTTTTTTTTTTTAAGTCACAAAAAGACCAACAATGGAAACCTGTTTTTACTGAACAGCATTTACTTCTGGAATGAATGGCTGTTTGTGATTAATTAGTGTAGCAGAGGTTGTTGTCAGTGTAAAAGGAACCTATTACTTTTAATACTGTAGCTTATGATGCAATATATTTTGCTGTAGTGCAGGTGAGATGGTGATTTGTTTGTTTGTTTCTCTGCAGCAATGTGTGTGTGGTAAAGTGAAGGCCCACCCGTTGCAGCTCTGCCGCAGATACTCCACGGCTGGGGACTCTGGGTACGACATCAAACTGTGAATTTAACCTTAAACACACAGGGCTACGATAATATCGCAGACTTACTCATTTTAAAAAGTTGGGTGTTTTTGTATTATTTTAACACATTGTGCATTAGACATCTTTGAAATATTTTAACACGTGCATTAGACATGTTTGAGATGAATGTTAGGTTTACCTTGGTCTTGTGTGTGAGACAAATGTCAAATCACACTCGACTGCACCTTAAATGAGATCTTTTTGTACTGCAGATCTACTGCTGGGAAAATAGTGGCTGCTAGTCTTTTAACGGTCGGTGGTGGTCTTGGCGGTACAATCCTTTATGCCAAATGGGACCCGAAGTTTCGGGCAAATGTTGAGAAGAGCGTTCCGTACTCGGATCAACTGTTTGAGATGGCGCTTGGGCCGCCCCCTCCTCCACTCGTCACTTTACAGAAGAAACCAGTAAGAGTTGCAATCACTTTCACTTTTGCTTTGTCTGTCTTTGATTCTTAGACCAGATTAATCTATGCAGCTGTCTGTGCTTCTGTTGTACTGATGTATGCCTTCAATGATGTCAAATAATCTTAAGATTTTTTTTATATATATGTATATATAGGGAAAGATCGAACCCCTGCAAATCTCCTCATTGTCAGAAGCATCTAAGGAGTCCAAGCAGCCTAAAGCTAAAGCCAAGAAGTCCGATCCAGCACCTGTGGAAGCTCCAGCTGCTGTAGAGGAAGCACCGGCACCAACCCCACAGACACTCAAGGGTGAGTGAGACTTACATGCAGGCACTAGCAGCTTTCAGATGTGCAACAGCTACACTTCACAGTTGCAGACACATTAGTGAAATTTTATGTGCAAAAAAACAATTGTCTGTTGTCAATGTTACATAGAAGTCAGTGCGATGAATTTGCAAGAAATTTCGCTGGTCAACAGAAATTGTGACCGCACCTCAAGCCAACTGACCTTCCTAGAAATTGAGTAGGTTAAAGTTTAAGAGACTGGTGTTATCACAAAGACAGAGACATTTAATCAAGAATTATAATTTTTCCAAGAACACACGTGATCCTAAACTTGTCCGGATGCCATTATATTGGAACTGAAAGTTTTAGTTGGTTGATCTTAATGGAATTAGTGTGGCCACTTTACATGGATTAAGGCCTGTTCACACCAGAATGAAACAAAACACACTCAGGAACTTGATCATGCAAATTTTACTCGCTTTAATGCACTGATATAGTTACAGTTAGGGCTGCATGATTACTTTATTAGTCACGTTGAATCAATGAAAGCAGTTGAATCTTCTGTTTATTCAGCTGCAGCGATAGGCATTTTCTGGGTTTCTTCTGCGAGGAGTATTTGGAGTTTCAGCGCGAGAGCGCCCTCTGGCCTTCGGATGGAGATTTACTGCTGATCACAGAACTGCGCTTCACTGAAAGATACGCATGACAATCGCAGCTTCTGTCGAATCGTGATCTATATTCCATTTCGATTTATCGTGCAGCCCTAGTTACAGTGTTATATAGGATTATAATGAATTGTAGCATTATGCAAATAATTGAGGTGAGCTATTAGCAATAATAGTTCAGATGCTGTAATAAAATGTTTTTGTATCTGTATAGTATTAAATATGTTAAACATATTTTCATGTGATTTTCATATGGCTTGTTTTTGTTCCTCTTGTTTGTTCTTATTATAATTGTTTTATATGATTGTGTTGGAGACTTGATTGTCAAGCTGCATTGACAGCTTTCTACCTGTCCGGACAAATGCACCAAAACTTTTTTAAACATTGTAAAAAAACAACAACATCCTAATGCAGTTTAAATGAAAAGTGTTGTTTAGTGGTCCACTGATACAGGTTTTTCATATAATAATACCAGTGTGTACATATTAATACATATTAATTAGTCTTTGACATGTCTATCGGTAGATTTTCAGAACCGACACATCTATTAAGCATCCGACTGGACGTGGTTATCAGCCAATATATCTGTCTGTCATGAGTCTTAGTCAAATATTTGCTCTTGGTGTGAATCGGTCTTTGTCCTAATATCACAGTCAATGAAACCAAAGAAAAACTGGAGCTACCTCCTAAATCCATACTTGTAGGTACTACATTTTAAAGAGGAATGAACTGTGTGACAGTTTAAACATATGTATATCTGTGTAGTTTGAATTTGTGTAATGTGAATGAAACCTGGACTTACTATATATAGTACATCCGCCAAGCTGTCATTTGTCATATGACCTACCAGCATCAGTCGTGTTGATTCACTGATATTCACCACTCCTCTCCTGTGGCCTGATGGGATGATAAATTGTCCATTGGATGCACACTTCAAAATCTCGCTGAACGTAGTAGGTCATCTGGGATACTTTTTACTTACTGTTAATTCGGATATACTGCTCAGTTCATATACCAGCTGATTCATTTATCGCCCACTATATAGTAGGGAAGTATTAATAGGGAATATTCAGACACAGAATGCGCCATTTCACTGTTGAAGCAGATACACAACCATCAGTTGAATGTCTAATCAACCTACATATGCAAATGATCAAAGGATCAGAACTAGTTAATGTCCTGTAAATGTCACATTCGATCGCTGATATAGTCGTGCACCGTTGCTGATCTGTGATCTATATTTCTCATGGAGTCCTACTGTTGTTGCAGAAGCCTCAGCAGAGGCAGCTCATATTATTTCGGCTATCGGCGAGGTGCCATCTGTGCCTGCGCCGGGTACAAGTGACGAAAGCCCACCTGGCCATACGGCGGCAGGTCAGCACTGGATCATTCACACAGCCTTCTGCTTATAACAACTGATCCAGAACCTGTTTGTCTTGATTGCATCAGTTGTTGTGCAGATGGCATCCGTGTCTCTTCCTCTCTGCATGCTCTCAAACTTCACCCCTTCTGGATCCCTTTCCATCCTTCTGCACAGTTCTATCATGTGACCCATGCTAATATGTTCTGTTCGTTGTGTGTTTGTTGAGTTCTTTACTAACACAATGTTGCTAATCAGTATTCTTTCCCAGTAACTAACAAATGTGCATCCTCATTTGTAATGATCTGTGCCAAATATGCTAGATTGCTAGTCTAGAACCATCATCTGAAAATGAACAAATATATCAGGCTATGAATCAGTTTGGCCTGTCAAACACTGATTCAGATCACTGATCCCTAAGTTTTTTACTGATTCATTAAAAAAGACCTGATCAGTCGATCATTTGTTCACAGATGATGTTGTGCATGCAGCCAGCGAAGGCAGCGCACTACAAAGGCGCATTTATTGTCTTTTGTTGTTTCACATCACCTGGTGTATATTTTGGTTCAGACGGCTTGTGTAAAATATAACATTATTTCCAGTGGCGCTGTAATAGCTCAGTGTTTTGTGTTTGTGTGTATGTAGATGAAGAGTGTAAGGATCATCATGAGCCTGTGCTGAAGGAGAGGCCAGCGGAGGAAGTGACCGCTCGACTGGCTCAACAGGATAAAGCTGAGCAGGATGCTTTGGCAGGTGGGTGACCACACAAACTGCACATGAACCAGTTAATCTAGAACTACTCTACAGGTTTGCAGGTTGCCTCATCCTAATAGGCTCTCATTCTTTTCCCCAGTAAGTTCTCATCTCCTTTTTAGTGCCTAAGAGACATGCATATTTAGTGAGTGTTTGTGTGTGTCTCAGCTCTGACTGCTGGACTGGAGGAAAGTCTGGGCAGCACAGCTAAGACCACCCTGCAGGCCATCGGAGCTCAGGAGGCTGCGCTGACAGCCATCGCTGCACATACAAACAAACTCAAGGAAGCCATGGACTCACAGGTGAAAACACACACATAATCACTTGGTCACCCACTCTGCCGATGAGATAAATCGGGTCTGTTCGATAAGAGAGACATCCAAAATGTGCTTCAGGTTTGGGATGCACTGCTGTAGCAATGTACTACACTCAAAACACCTTAGCAGTGGCATAGCAATGATCTGGCAACCACCAAGAACACTCTAGCATTGGCGTGGTGACCTCTGACATTTTCCTCTGTTGTAAAAATATTGCATTAATATTAACATTATCAGGGCCGTGCACAGACATTATGGGGGGCAGGTGCTCAAGAAAAAAAAAACCCCTCTCGTAATTACTTAAATAAAATAGTTATATACTGCTAAAAATATTTTAATTACTTACAGTACTTAACATTGTAGGCTATAGGGCTGTTACCAATCAAATAGGGCTTCCACTAACGACTATTTTTATTTCGATTAATCTATCGACTAATTTATCGATTAATCTAAACGATTAATTCCCCACAAAAAAAAAATCAACAATTTTACTTAAGAATATTTTATTAAACTATATTGATTAAACCAAATGAAATCCAAAAGTAAAAAAGTAAAGTGCAAGAAGCAAGTGTCCATCTCATAGTCCAAATCACTGAAATCAAAGTTCAGTATTATAGTGTAAGAATGACAACGTCCACGTGTTCTAGTCTACTAATAATAAAATCATAATCAAAAAACTCTTTTTAAAGGAGTATTTACCAGAAATATTATTTACCAGAATTTATTTAGGAGAAAAATGTAAATGTGCAGTATTTCTGAAAAAAA